>NC_087382.1:5164314-5474314 GCF_963675165.1 Halichondria panicea | reverse complement strand
GTTCAATAGAAAAGAAGAGCTGATAATTGAAGGTGACATCAGCGCAAGTGCCATGCACCCTCCAAACATGCACTCCTCTCATGTTGTATGGAGCCTGAGCACAAACTATATATCTATAGCTGCACATGGTACTATATAGCAAGTAACATTGTGAGCAAACTTTGAGAAACTGAATGTAATAATTATGTCAATGAAAATTATAATCATAGATAGTAGATTATATCCCTCTACTACATGTATATCTATGATAATATATAATGGACTGCCTAAATCACTGTGATATAGTAGTAGACTGGTTCCAGAATTAGAAACAAACTCAAGTAATGAGCAATGTCAGGAATTAGTATGGCACTAGAAAACAAATATTGGAGGAGGAACAATTAACAATTACTCTATATAGATCTATATAGTTCCCCAGCTTAGGGTCAACTAGCCATCCTGAGAAAACAGTTCCAAACAACCAAACGCAATTATAGGGATAGCATCTAGATCTAGCCATTTCAAAATTGACATCAGGTCGTTGAAGGAATACATGAGACACTAAACATGCAGCATACTCCAGACCAAAACGAGAAATGCTCTGTTTTTTTTTAAACATGTATTGAAATATTATTGTGAGGCTGAGAAATGAATAAGGCAAGGTAATGTGAAGCTATAATTATTCAGAGTTCAGACATGCAGAGAGGTTGGAGTCCGCAATGGTGAGGTCCACGCGGGAAGCAGCTAGATGGTCGTTGAAGGATGACTTCGAAGATTTGGCACCTCTCAGACACATGATAGAGGATCTGAGTAGTGAGAATGATATTCTACATCTTAGCCAGCCAATGGTGGTGCAGTATGGTTGCTTCCATTTGTCCGAGAGCATGCTGGCCAGGCGTTTGTAGAAGGCTCCAGCTGCTGGGCCAAGGCCACCTGTGGTAGCGAAGACCAGGGGGGTAAAAGAAGAGAAATGCTTTGTTGGAATGCTTTGTACGTGTACTTGCACTAGCAGCCATTCCTTGATACCAGAGGGCTGCCTTCGTTCGTATAGAGTTAGTTTGTCTCATAACAGACACAGACACAGACACACACAGACACACACACACACAGGTATATCTAATTATAGGGACAGTTGCGCAATAACTATTGGTGGCAACAATCCTGAGTGAATCTATTCTTCATCATATCCAGTGCTCAGAGACACACCTGAGTGAATCTATTCATACAGTGCCCATGCATGGAGTGGTTCGTACAATAAGTCAACATAGTTATAGTGCGTGGTGGAACTTCAACAGATTTCTCCCAAATGGCCTAATAATCATGTTGCTATGAGCGTAGTTTCAGTATTTGTACATGCATTGATCGTTAATACAAGCTCAAAGATAATCAAAGGTGTCCAATGATAAATTGCATGACTGTATTAGAGAATGATTTAACTAATTATGTGTGCAAAACAGCCTGTTGGATTCTTCTTGCAACCATGCAAAAGAGTATATAGCTAGACAGGCTAGACTATTTATTGCTATTGTTTCAAGTTCAGAGATTGACTGCCAATAAATATTTTTTACTTCGTAAGTAAATTCACAATAAGTACATGGTATCAGCAACAACAACAATTGAAAAAGGTAATGCTATTTATAAGAGTCAAGTCCCAGGGGGCTGATCGAGAATAAGAGAATAATCGAGAATAGTCCAGAACAATCCAGAAACGAAAGGTGCATGTAATCATAACAAAAGTGATCACATAACAATAGTGTGATAAATACATAACAAAACACATCAGGATAGAACAGGGTAGATCAAGATAGATCACAACACACCACGCCAGTACACATACCAACACAGCCAAACACAATGCTACATGTATATAGTTCACTCATTTATGTATAGATCTAATTGTTCTGAACATGTATGATCGACAAAAAGACAGAGGATAAAACGTATCATGCAGTCGTAACAGAACAAAATTTAGTCAATGTTGAGCTGACAAGTATCGATCATACACCTCCTCCACAATAGCTTGTACATTGTAGTCCTCGTCTCTAACTCTCCTTTTGTACCAGCGAGCCAGGAGGCAGTACACGATGAATCCAAGCAGACTGACAGCGGCTTTAATCCCATATAATATCGTTAATGTGAATTTCAATGGAAAAGAATCGCTGATAAATGAAGGTGACATCAACACAAGTGCCATACACCCTCCAAACACTCCTCTCATGTTGTATGGAGCCTGAGCACAAACTAACTGCAGCATGGCACTAGCAAGCAACATCATGAACAAACCTTGAGAAACTGAATGTAATATCACAATGACATAATGAACTGCCACTAAATCACTGTGATAGTAGTGGACTAGTCCTAGAATTACAAACACAATGTTGAGAACCGTGATTAAGAAAGAAATGATTCCGATTTTTCTAAGAATGCTGGGAAGCCTATTACGAATCACAGGGTATAGAATAAATTCATAAAAGACCGTCCAAACCATACCACACCACCAAGAGTTGTATGTGATTAAGGCCAGAAGCTCTGAAACATATATACTATTCACATCGGGGAGATACAATGATTCATGTGGTGGACGGAATATTGCAAGTGAGCACCCAAGAAGCCATAGTGTTAAACATAAGGGTAACAAACGTAGGATGGTCTTCACATCTTCAACTTGCTCTGTAGTGAATGGTCCACCGTATCTTGACTTTCCCAGGTCCATTCTTGAAGGTACGTTTTCCTCCCAATATGTGAGAGCACTGCGATTGAGGGGAGCCTTGTGCTTGGCTGCAAACTTGAGAACACGGTAGATGGTTGTTAGAGACTGAGGTGACTTTGGCTCAATTATAAGCCATTTCTTAGCTAGGAGAAAGTCAAGAATAAGAACAGCACTCATACACAAAGGTGGCAGCAAACTGTAAAGTTGGACAACCCAGTATGGCATTTGACTGCTACACAAAGCACCAGATATAATGGGCAAATTGGAAACGTTTGAGATCCAAACACCAGCATACATATTGAATACAAACCAGGCAATAAAACTAGTGATATTGGAAGATGAAGCATCAGGCATCTGATCCAGGCCAAGCTGTAATAATGTAACAAAGCATGCTACCACAGCTACTATAGAGAGACTCCCGCCTATGCAGTACAAGACACTCACAACATACACGTAATGAGCAATGCCAGGAACTAGGGTGACGGTACTAGAAAGCAAACTTATAAGAAACAACAGTACAAAACTGTATTTCATCACTCTGTAGTTCCCCAGCTTAGCGTCAGCTAACCATCCTGAGAAAACAGCTCCAAAAAAACTGAACACAATAGGGATAGCAAGTTGCCATTCTGAAATTACAAAATTGACATCGTGTCGTTTACGGAATATTTTAGACCCTGACATACAGGCTATGGTCAACAGCATATTCCAGACCAGAACAAGAAATGCTCCCTTGGAATAGAACCACCTCACTCTGTACTTGCAACAACCATTCCTTGATACCAGAGGGCTGCCTCCGCTCGTAGAGTTAGTTTGTCTCATAACAGACACACAGTGCACATGTATATAGGGATGGCTGCTAAACACTAATACTAAATATAGTTCTTGCAGTAGGCCTATATATATGGATATGCATGAAGATACATGCATGCACAATCATGCAATGCACTTGTGCATGTACGTATGTAAATGTTGAACGAAGTGGTTTACTACTTTGACTAAATATAGTCATGAGCAGAGTCATGTTATTGCTTTAATTTTCAGTATTAATATCCCATTGATTGAAATATACAAGCTCAAAAAGCATCAAAATAAGTGCCCATTGACAAACTGTTTGCATATATACTACATGGCGAAGAATGGTGAATATGTGCATTTGGAAAAACAAAATACCTCTCCCATTAACGGTCAAAACAAACCTCATACCACATTCATACAGTTAATATAATTGTACCATCTAATACATAATTATATATATACTGGAAAATGAAACTAAAACAGCCACAGAGAAATATCAAGTATAATTATACCGTATAGCACTTGTATTTGTCAAGCCTTAGACGTCTAGTATTAGGGTTGAGTCAAAAATAGAAAAAAGCGATCTAAATGTATACGATTTGGGGAAGAAAATGTACAAATAAGGCTAAAATGGGAGGAAGTATAGGGCTGGCTGAGCCGCTCAATGATATCTCTTCAGTTCTTCAAACTAAGGAACACAGTTGGAGTTAAAATAAGCATGTAGCTAGATCTAATGGTTAAATTAAAAGGACGTAAACAAAATGGGTTGTGTTGGTTATTATTTTCAATGTGGTTTACATCATGCATGCAGTATGAGCAGCAGAGACTTGATATGCTGAAGACAATCATGCATATACGTTCATGCAGGTTACCCGACATAAAAACAATGATTTACACTAGAGCATGGTGGAACTTCAACAGAATATTATGCAATTTATCAGACACAGATCATAATTATATTGCAAATGTCATATGCCAAATTTTTCTTAAAATTGCATGGACTATCATTTTTAATTATAATGTTGTTCATAAGTAGACCTATACATTGTCGGGTGAAAAATCAGCTTCTTGTTTTTCGTACATCCGTTTTCATCCGGCAGCTGTTTGATTATTCATAAGCGCCATGCACCATCATTCCAGAGGAATACGCCGATATGCATGCATGCATAAATTTAATGCGAACTTTGATCTAAACTAAGAGCTGCCTCAGATCCAAATCACGTACAGTTCACATCACCAGGACCTAGGAGTGCATGACTCAATATTCATGCACTCCTGACATCACAAAGCGACACTTTCACACAGTCATACATGATTATCAGTTTTCAACTGTATGATCTTTACCATAATCAAAATTAAAATGTATTATGTCATGTACCTCAAAATCCACGATACAATTATTAATTATTACAGACTTTAAAAATAGAAAGCAGTTTTTGTACTCACAACTCAAATACAATTATATAACAACCTAAGATACAGCTAGTCATCATCGTCATCATCGCCAGTGGGTGTGTCCTCCGGCGGCTCTAGTGGGGGTGGGGCAGAACTGTTTGCATTGTTAGCCGACGATGAGCTTCCAGCCGTGAGGTAACCAGCTACGCCAGACGGACCCGTAAGGTAACCAGATACAGTCGTGTTGGTAAGAAAGAGATCATGTTTCTGGTCTTTGTACGCCGACCACACAGGGGATTTTTCCAGTATCTCTAATATCTGTGGTTGTGGGTGTGTGTGTGGAGAAGGGGGTGGGTGAGCGTGTGATTCGTTAAACTTCCTGGCAAACAAGATTGATGATAAGCAAATTCACACAAATTGTCAGTGCAATACTACTACAGGGAGCGGTCATCATTAATTAATCATCATCGTCTACACATTTGCTTATTTAGGTTGAGTTTTGGTTCATACTAATGATCATAGAAGAGCTACAATGTACATGTACAGGTACATCCTCAAGCTGTATAATACATAATTATGGTTCAACTATGATTAATCTGTGGGGTACTATTTTGTTTTGAGCTATACTGACCCTCTCTCCATTGGCGAGGTCTTTAGCCATGTTCTTGAGTGACTCAGCTATGAGTGCTTTAGCAGCTGACGGCTTGTCACACTCAGACAGAGGATCCTCAAGCAGCTTCAGTAGGAACGGAATCAACTCTCCATTCACGGCCTGTGTACGTGGAACAGGGAGGAGTCACTTATTAACACGTATGTGAATATGTCAATCAATTATAGTTCCTAGTATTCCATACATTCACATACCTGTACCACTAGCTCGGGAATCATGAGGTCATACAGCTTTTTGATGGTCTCTGCGGCAACGTGTACACTGTCTTTCCTCTTCTTCATGGCACAGATCAACGGAACCACTGTGTCACACTTGGACATCGTTCGCACACAAACCTGTAAAAGTTAACCTTAACAACCAACTCAATACTGGCAATAGAAAATAAAAATGGATGCTTATCGAGCTAAATTATTATTTTACTGGTACAGTAACCACAGAAAAAGAGAAACTAAGACAAGCTTGACACATTCATTAATTTTGTACAACCCGCAAGCTTAGATAGAAAAAGTGCTTCACTAAATCAAAGGTAAATGAGAATGGTGAGCAACATTACATAACGTGTAGCAGGTACGTTTGACTCTTATTACTTGTACAGTTGTATTATGAATGTATTGTATTTTTACCTCGCTGTCCGCCAGTATGTGTGTGACCTGAAGACAAGCTTTTGGAATAACTTCGTTGTCAGCCTTCATTCGGGCCAGGATCCTGGGAATGTGACCCAGCGGTGGAACCTGGAACAAGAACTGGAGATAGATTGAGAGGACTGATAATTACAGAATAATTATCAATTAATTTGTTATGGTACATGCATGCATGGTTGACCTTTCCACCACGCACGGGTGATCGTTAAGAGGGGCTAGCTTCCATCACTCTAGGAGCTTACCTGGTCCGCTAGTGATGGTTGGGCAGTAAAGAGACAAACACAAGCCTCTGTCACTGTCTCCAGGATCTCTCCCTGGAGGGGGGGGGGGGTTAGGATAGTAAGTCTAACAATTGGAGTTATACAGTGTAAATGCAGAATAAATTTGAACGGAATTTTGGTGTAACAACAAATTTATTATACGTACATTTTAATAATTGCACATCTTTTCTAATTAACCCCTCAACAAAAGTACCGTAACAACAGTAGATATATGTGACTAATTTTTACTATAAAACACACAAACACATTTAGCACATAAAATATTCACTCACATCAGGATGAGCAGACTGTGAGAGTTGTCCAAACTTGTCGAGTAGTGATATCAGAAACTCCTTTGGTTTCCTCAGAACCTACACAATAAAATTATGCTACATGTAAAGGCAGATACGTACATAATCATACAATTCATAACAGCAATAGCTAGGAACATCTAGTACGTTTAGTCGATCAGTGGACACTCACCCAAGTAGGCTGCGATATAAATATCCTTAAGAAGACTCCGCCCACCATGATCTCCCCTTGTACCTGTGAATAGACCACCTCAAATTGTCGGGCAACCTCCACAGAGTGTCGGGGTCTTCCTTCTGCTTGAGGAAGAACCTATTATAGGGAAAAAAGTTATTTAAACTAACATACCATGAGATCGTTATACAGTTACAGAATGCATCTTTTTTACTTTGAATTTGAATAGTTTATGGCCATTCAAAGTTAGCTAGTGACTACATATATTCACACATCAGGGAAACTTCTGAATTGTTTTCTACTGAAGTGAACAACGCTCCATTACCTGAGTCAAATTAAATACAACGTAAACCACCGAAACTCTCAACTCATTCCTTATTCATTTTAGACACTACTCCCGACACTTTCTCTCTGGCCTCGTCGTTCCAAATTAGCTCCGGGTTCTCCTGATTGTCTGAAATTACAAAGAATTTCTTTCAATGGAACAAGAGAAAGAATAATATATAATGAAAGTAACTGCGTACATTCATTTTGTGTGTTTGACACAAACATAACAACCTGGTTTTTCAACCTACATACCAGTAACCGTTAATGCACTAAAGCGTGACCTTAATTAACGAAGCTACACGACCATTTTACACTTTAATCCTTTGTGTTACAAAGAGGTTCTTTTAATTGAGCAAGAGAACTAAAACACCTAAATTCACAACATACCAGTAACTGTTAATGCAATTTCCAAGAGCGTGACCCTTTGGTACTTAATTAGGAAGCTACCATGCACCAATTCACAGTTTAATCTTTTGTGTTTACTCACTCTCGAACATGTGAACGCTGGCCTCAGAGTTGTCTCGCATGGCGTCCATGAAGATTAGAGGTAAGAACTTGGAGAGGACAATTCTCACTTTAGGACCCACCAATTTGTCAGTAATCATCTTGGCAAGAAGGGAGGCAGTCTCTTCACGAACGGTCGGGTTCTGAGAGTTGCAGAACAACTGAAGGAGGTAAATCAGGGCACCTGTATGGGCAGAGGAGCCTTGAGTAGTACACCAGTTAGTATCTGTGTTTTCTGTACGTGTATATTACTATACTAACCCCAACCATGCAACCAGGCAAGGCATTCTTGTTACGATGGCAGATCGCAGGTATTCTATTTACGGATGGATCTCTGAAATGTATATACATGTACATATATTAGTAGAATATGGAAGATAATGTGCATGCCAATGATACGTACAAGCCATTCAGTAACAAGGCACATGCTGTACAGGACACACCAATTAAACACTGTGTCAATTAATTAATGTGTGTGCTTATGTGTGTGTAATATGCAAGCCCAACCTTTTTGAATGCTCTCCTTGACAATCTGAGTGTTTGAAGTGAGGGCTTGGAACACTTCCAGTACCAATTCATGGGCTGCAACACAAGACAAAGCGATATAATTATAAGAAGCCATGTCATGCATGCACGCTGTATGTATACAGTGGTTGTGTACAGGCTCGATTCATGGGGATAAAAATCAGTGAAAAAAGACGGAAGACAGTACTTTTGCCCATAAATTAGTGATTGCATACAACCCTTTTGAAAATGTATATATCTACAAAGTCATGACTTTATAAGTGTCCTTCACTCAAAAGTTGAACTGGTAAATTCATATACTAGCAGCCATTCCTTGATACCAGAGGGCTGCCTTCGTTCGTATAGAGTTAGTTTGTCTCATAACAGACACAGACACACACACACACACACAGATATATCTAATTATAGGGACGGTTGCGCAATATCTATTGGTGGCAACGATCCTGAGTGAATCTATTCTTCATCATATCCAGTGCTCAGAGACACACCTGAGTGAATCTATTCATACAGTCAGTGCCATGGAGTGGTTCGTACAATAAGTCAACATAGTTATAGTGCATGGTGGAACTTCAACAGATTTCTCCCAAATGGCCATAATAATCATGTTGCTATGAGCGTAGTTTCAGTATTTGTACATGCATTGATCGTTAATACAAGCTCAATGATAATCAAAGGTGTCCAATGATAAATTGCATGACTGTATTAGAGAATGATTTAACTAATTATATGTGCAAAAAACAGCCTGTTGGATTCTTCTTGCAACCATGCAAAAGAGTATATAGCTAGACAGGCTAGACTATTTATTGCTATTGTTTCAAGTTCAGAGATTGACTGCCAATAAACATTTTTTACTTCGTAAGTAACAAGGTAAATGCACAATAAGTACATGGTATCAGCAACAACAACAATTGAAAAAGGTAATGCTATTTATAAGAGTCAGGTCCCAGGGGGCTGATCGTGAATAAGAGAATAATCGAGAATAGTCCAGAACAATCCAGAAACGAAAGGTGCATAATAATCATAACAAAAGTGATCACACAACAATGGTGTGATAAATACATAACAAAACACATCAGGATAGAATAGGGTAGATCAAGATAGATCACAACACACCACGCCAGTACACATACCAACACACCCAAACACAATGCTACATGTATATAGTTCACTCATTTACGTATAATTGTTCTGAAGATGTATGATCGACAAAAAGACAGAGGATAAAACATATCATGCAGTCGTAACAGAACAAAATTTAGTCAATGTTGAGCTAACAAGTATCGATTATACACCTCCTCCACAACAGCTTGTACATTGTAGTCCTTGTCTCTAACTCTCCTCTTGTACCAGCGAGCCAGGAGGCAGTACACGATGAATCCAAGCAGACTGACAGCGGCTTTAATCCCATATAGTATTGGTAATGTGAATTTAAATGGTAAAGAATAGCTGATAATCGAAGGTAACATCAACGAAAGTGTTATACACCCTCCAAACATTCCTCTCATGTTGTATGGAGCCTGAGCACAAACTAACTGCAGCACGGCACTAGCAAGCAACATTATGAACATACCTTGAGAAACTGAATATAATATCACAATGACATAATGAACTGCCATTAAATCACTGTGATAGTAGTGGACTAGTCCTAGAATTACAAACACAATGTTGAGAGCCGTGATTAAGAAAGAAATGATTCCGATTTTTCTAAGAATGCTGGGAAGCCTGTTACGAATCACAGGGTATAGAACAAATTCATAAAAGACAATATCTATTGGTGGCAACGATCCTGAGTGAATCTATTCTTCATCATATCCAGTGCTCAGAGACACACCTGAGTGAATCTATTCATACAGTGCCCATGCATGGAGTGGTTCGTACAATAAGTCAACATAGTTATAGTGCATGGTGGAACTTCAACAGATTTCTCCCAAATGGCCATAATAATCATGTTGCTATGAGCGTATTTGTACATGCATTGATCGTTAATACAAGCTCAAAGATAATCAAAGATGTCCAATGATAAATTGCATGACTGTATTAGAGAATAATTTAACTAATTATGTGTGCAAAACAGCCTGTTGGATTCTTCTTGCAACCATGCAAAACAGTATATAGCTAGACAGGCTAGACTATTTATTGCTATTGTTTCAAGTTCAGAGATTGACTGCCAATAAACATTTTTTACTTCATAAGTAAATTCACAATAAGTACATGGTATCAGCAACAACAACAATTGAAAAAGGTAATGCTATTTATAAGAGTTAAGTCCCAGGGGGCTGATCGAGAATAAGAGAATAATCGAGAATAGTCCAGAACAATCCAGAAACGAAAGGTGCATGATAATCATAACAAAAGTGATCACACAACAATAGTGTGATAAATACATAACAAAACACATCAGGATAGAACAGGGTAGATCAAGATAGATCACAACACACCACGCCAGTACACATACCAACACACCCAAACACAATGCTACATGTATATAGTTCACTCATTTACGTATAATTGTTCTGAAGATGTATGAGCGACAAAAAGACAGAGGATAAAACGTATCATGCAGTCGTAACAGAACAAAATTTAGTCAATGTTGAGCTGACAAGTATCGATCATATACCTCCTCCACAACAGCTTGTACATTGTAGTCCTCGTCTCTAACTCTCCTTTTGTACCAGCGAGCCAGGAGGCAGTACACGATGAATCCAAGCAGACTGACAGCGGCTTTAATCCCATATAGTATTGTTAATGTGAATTTAAATGGTAAAGAATAGCTGATGATCGAAGGTAACATCAACGAAAGTGTTATACACCCTCCAAACATTCCTCTCATGTTGTATGGAGCCTGAGCACAAACTAACTGCAGCATGGCACTAGCAAGCAACATTATGAACAAACCTTGAGAAACTGAATATAATATCACAATGACATAATGAACTACCATTAAATCACTGTGATAGTAGTGGACTAGTCCTAGAATTACAAACACAATGTTGAGAGCCGTGATTAAGAAAGAAATGATTCCGATTTTTCTAAGAATGCTGGGAAGCCTGTTACGAATCACAGGGTATAGAACAAATTCATAAAAGACCGTCCAAACCATACCACACCACCAAGAGTTGTATGTGATTAAGGCCAGAAGCTCTGAAACATAACTATTCACATCGGGAAGATACAATGTTTCATGTGGTGGATGGAATATTGCAAGTGAGCACCCAAGAAGCCATAGTGTTAAACAGAGGGGTAACAAACGTAGGATGGTCTTCACATCTTCAACTTGCTCTGTAGTGAATGGTCCACCATATCTTGACTTTCCCAGGTCCATTCTTGAAGGTACGTTTTCCTCCCAATATGTGAGAGCACTGCGATTGAGGGGAGCCTTGTGCTTGGCTGCAAACTTGAGAACACGGTAGATGGTTGTTAGAGACTGAGGTAACTTTGGCTCAATTATAAGCCATTTCTTAGCAAGGAGAAAATCAAGAATAAGAACAACACTCATACACAAAGGTAGCAGCAAACTGTAAAGTTGGACAACCCAGTATGGCATTTGACTGCTACACAAAGCACCAGATATAATGGGCAAATTGGAAACGTTTGAGATCCAAATACCAGCATAGATATTGAATACAAACCAGGCAATAAAACTAGTGATATTGGAAGATGAAGCATCAGGCATCTGATCCAGGCCAAGCTGTAATAAGGTAACAAAGCATGCTACCACAGCTACTATAGAGAGACTCCCACCTATGCAGTACATGACACTCACAACATACACGTAATGAGCAATGCCAGGAACTAGGGTGATGACACTAGAAAGCAAACTTATAAGAAACAACAGTACAAAACTGTATTTCATCATTCCGTAGTTTCCCAGCTTAGCGTCAGCTAACCATCCTGAGAAAACAGCTCCAAAAACACCGAACACAATAGGGATAGCAAATAGCCATTTTGAAACTACAAAATTGACATCATGTCGTTTATGGAATATATGAGACCCTGACCTACAGGCTATGGTCAACAGCATATTCCAGACCAGAACAAGAAGTGCTCCCTTGGAATAGAACCACCTCACTCTGTACTTGCAACAGCCATTCCTTGATACCAGAGGGCTGCCTCCGCTCGTAGAGTTAGTTTGTCTCATAACAGACACACAGTGCACATGTATATAGGGATGGCTGCTAAACACTAATACTAAATATAGTTCTTGCAGTAGGCCTATGTATATGCACATGCATGAAGATACATGCATGAACAATCATGCAATTCACTTGTGCATGTACGTATGTAAATGTTGAACGAAGTGGTTTACTACTTTGACTAAATATAGTCATGATCAGAGTCATGTTATTGCTTTAATTTTCAGTATTAATATCCCATCGATTGTTAATACAAGCTCAAAATCATCAAAATAAGTGCCCATGGACAAACTGTTTGCATATATACTACATGGTGAAGAATGGTAAAACAAACTACCTCTCCCAGACACTTTCACAGTCATACATGATTATCAGTTTTCAACTGCATGATCTTTACCATAATCAAAATTAAAATGTATTATGTCATGTACCTCAAAATCCACGATACAATTATTAATTATTACAGACTTTAAAAATAGAAAGCAGTTTTTGTACTCACAACTCAAATATAATTATATAACAACCTAAGATACAGCTAGTCATCATCGTCATCATCGCCAGCTGGTGTGTCCTCCGGCGGCTCTAGTGGGGGTGGGGCAGAACTGTTTGCATTGTTAGCCGACGATGAGCTTCCAGCCGTGAGGTAACCAGCTATGCCAGACGGACCTGTAAGGTAACCAGATACAGTCGTGTTGGTGAGAAAGAGATCATGTTTCTGGTCTTTGTACGCCGACCACACAGGGGATTTTTCCAGTATCTCTAATATCTGTGGTTGTGTGTGTGTGTGTGTGTGTGTGTGTGTGTGTGTGTGTGTGTGTGTGTGTGTGGAGAAGGGGGTGGGTGAGCGTGTGATTCGTTAAACTTCCTGGCAACCAAGATTGATGATAAGCAAATTCACACAAATTGTCAGTGCAATACTATAGGGAGCGATCATCATTAATTTTTGTCTACACATGTGCTTATTTAGGTTGAGTTTCGGTTCATACTAATGATCATAGAAGAGCTACAATGTACATGTACAGGTACATCCTCAAGCTGTATACATAATTATGGTTTAACTATGATTAATCTGTGGGGTACTATTTTGTTTTGAGCTATGTACTGACCCTCTCTCCATTGGCGAGGTCTTTAGCCATGTTCTTGAGGGACTCAGCTATGAGTGCTTTAGTGGCTGACGGCTTGTCACACTCAGACAGAGGATCCTCAAGCAGCTTCAGTAGGAATGGGATCAACTCTCCATTCACAGCCTATGTACGTGGAATAGGGATGAGTCACTTATTAACACGTATGTGAATATGTCAATCAATTATAGTTCCTAGTATTCCATACGATTCACGTACCTGTACCACTAGCTCGGGAATCATGAGGTCATATAGCTTTTTGATGGTCTCTGCAGCAACGTGTACACTGTCTTTCCTCTTCTTCATGGCACAGATCAACGGAACCACTGTGTCACACTTGAACATCGTTCGCACACAAACCTGTGAAAGTTAAGAGAAACCGTAACAACCAACTCAATACTGGCAATAGAAAATAAAAATTGATGCTTATCGAGCTAAATTATTATTTTGCTGGTACAGTAACCACAGAAAAAGAGAAACTAAGACAAGCTTGACACATTCATTAATTTTGTGCAACTCGCAAACTTAGATAGAAAAGTGCTTCACTAAATCAAAGGTAAATGAGAATGGTGAGCAACATTACGTAACATGTAGCAGGTACGTTTGACCCTATTAATTTGACACTTGTACAGTTGTATTATGAATGTATTGTATTTTTACCTCGCTGTCCGCCAGTATATGTGTGTGACCTGAAGACAAGCTTTTGGAATACCTTCGTTGTCAGCCTTCATTCGGGCCAGGATACTGGGAATGTGACCCAGCGGTGGAACCTGGAACAAGAACGAGATAGATTGAGAGGACTGATAATTACAGAATAATTATCAATTAATGGTACATGCATGCATGGTTGACCTTTCCACCACGCACGGGTGATCGTTAAGAGGGGCTAGCTTTCATCACTCTAGGAGCTTACCTGGTCCGCTAGTGACGGTTGGGCAGTAAAGAGACAAACACAAGCCTCTGTCACTGTCTCCAGGATCTCTCCCTGGAGGGGGGGGGGGTTAGGTAGTAAGTCTGACAATTGGAGTTATACAGTGTAAATGCAGAATAAATTTGAATGGAATTTTGGTGTAACAACAAATTTATTATACGTACATTTTAAATAATTGCACATCTTTTCTAATTAACCCCTCAACAAATGTACCGTAACAACAGTATGTGACTAATTTTTACTATAAAACACACACACAGTTAGCACATAAAATATTCACTCACATCAGGATGAGCAGACTGTGAGAGCTGTCCAAACTTGTCGAGTAGTGATATCAGAAACTCCTTTGGTTTCCTCAGAACCTACACAATAAAATTACCTGCTATACGGTATAATTATGTTTTAGCTTAGTTTATTGATGATTATGGCTTTGTAAAGCAGTTACCAAACGGCCACAGGTTTTTTTCGGAAATACCCAAGTTGATGGTATATACCTTCTCAAAATAATTATGGCAAATTTGTTTTTTTCTACCACAATAATTATAGTAAGCCTTTCCAAGAGCTTCATAAGTAATTACATTCGTATTCCATTGACATTGCCATGACTACAAGTCATGTATACATGTATATGGCATAATTATGCGATTTTTTCCTTTGCAGTAATTGTTGTTGATGATTTTGCAGCATACTTAAAGTTTTGGATATGATCCAGGCCGAGTTGTATAGTGAGGTAACAAAACATGCTACTCCTGCTACGATAAAGAGACTCCCATGCACCTATGCAATACAAGACATTCACGTATATTGAGCAACGCCAGGAACTAGGGTGCAGGTGACTAGAAAGCAAACATTAACAACTGTATTTCATTACTCTGTAGTTCCCAAGTAGTTTAGCGTCAGCTAGCCATCCTGAGAAAACATGCAGCTCCTAACAAACCAGTAGCATGCAGGTAGCCATTTCGAAATTATAACATTGACACCAGGGGGATATACCAAGCACTGAGGAACAGGCTATAGTCAACAGCAGAATCCAGACCAGAAGGAGAAATGCTCCTTTGGAATAGAACCACCTCACTGTGAGGGCTGTCTTCGTTCGTAGAGTTATAGTTTGTCTTATATAACATGCAGACAGTCACACACACACACACACACACAGTCATGTAGGGATGGCTGCTAAATGTATACTGTAATTAGTAGAGCAAAATCTAAGTTTCTATTATTATTGTATTGTAATACTGAGTGAAATTATATTATTCTTGCATGCAGTGCGACACACCTATAATCATAGCAACTATCTTCCCTGAAAGGGTTATTGCAGTTTCAGTATTTGTACATGCCGTCGATCGTTAATACAAGCTCAAACATACTCAAAGGTGTCCAATGATAAATTGCAAGACTGATGAAAAAAAAAAGAAGTGCGGTGAGCATACTAAAACTGTTTATATAGCACGCTTTTTTGTGTGTACGTGTGTGTGCAAGCTGTTTGCAGTGAATCACCTGTACATCTATACCAACATAAGTTCTGTGCATAGATAAAAAATCCAAGCAGACTGATGCCTACTCTAACAATAACCTCATATATTGTGAGTCTGACGTTCAATGGAAAGCAATAGCCAATAATAAAAGATGAGAACAACACCAGCACCAAACGCCCTCCAAACAATCCTCTCATGTTGTATGGAGCTTGAGCACAAATTAACTCCAGCATGGTACTAGCAAGCAACATTGTGAGCAAACCTCTAGAAATTGAAGCTAAGACGATTGTAACATACTTGATTGCATCGAAATCATCGAAATTGGTTTGTAGTAGTTGCAGAATAGAAACACAATACTGAGAGTCATATTGAAGAGAGAAATTATCTCAATTCTTCTAAGGATGCTGGGAAGCTTGTTACAAATCACTGGGTATAGAACAAATTCATAAAAGACAGTCCAAACCATACCACACCACAAATTGTGATATGTGAACAAGGACAGAAGCCTTGAAACATAACAATTCCAATCTGGAGGATAAACATTATAGTTTAGCGGATGGAATATTGCAAGTGAGCACCCAAGAAGCCATAGCGTTAAGCAGAGGGGTAACAAACGTAGGATAGTCTTCACATCTTCAACTTGCTCTGTAGTGAATGGTCCACCATATCTTGACTTTCCCAGGTCCATTCTTGAAGGTACGTTTTCCTCCCAATATGTGAAAGCACTGCGATTGAGGGGAGCCTTGTGCTTGGCTGCAAACTTGAGAACACGGTAGATGGTTGTTAGAGACTGAGGTGACTTTGGCTCAATTATAAGCCATTTCTTAGCAAGGAGAAAATCAAGAATAAGAACAGCACTCATACACAAAGGTGGCAGCAAACTGTAAAGTTGGACAACCCAGTATGGTATTTGACTGCTACACAAAGCACCAGATATAATGGGCAAATTGGAAACGTTTGGGATCCAAAAACCAGCATAGATATTGAATGCAAACCAGGCAATAAAACTAGTGATATTGGAAGATGAAGCATCAGGCATCTGATCCAGGCCAAGCTGTAATAAGGTAACAAAGCATGCTACCACAGCTACTATAGAGAGACTCCCACCTATGCAGTACAAGACACTCACAACATACACGTAATGAGCAATACCAGGAACTAGGGTGACGACACTAAAAAGCAAAGCTATAAGAAACAACAGTACAAAACTGTATTTCATCACTCTGTAGTTTCCCAGCTTAGCGTCGGCTAGCCATCCTGAGAAAACAGCTCCAAAAACACCGAACACAAGTGGGATAGCAAATAGCCATTTTGAAATTACAATATTGACATCATGTCGTTTACGGAATATATGAGACACTGACACACAGGCTATGGTCAACAGCATATTCCAGACCAGAACAAGAAATGCTCCCTTGGAATAGAACCACCTCACTCTGTACTTGCACTTGCAGCCATTCCTTGATACCAGAGGGCTGCCTCCGCTCGTAGAGTTAGTTTGTCTCATAACAGACACACAGTGCACATGCATATAGGGATGGCTGCTAAACACTAATACTTTGACTAAATATAGTTCTTGCAGTAGGCCTATATATGCACATGCATGAAGATACATGCATGCACAATCATGCAATGCACTTGTGCATGTACGTATGTAAATGTTGAACAAAGTGGTTTACTACTTTGACTAAATATAGTCATGAGCAGAGTCATGTTATTGCTTTAATTTTCAGTATTAATATCCCATCGATTGTTAATACAAGCTCAAAAAGCATCAAAATAAGTGCCCATTGACAAACTGTTTGCATATATACTACATGGCGAAGAATGGTGAATATGTGCATTTGGAAAAACAAAATACCTCTCCCATTAGGCCACTCCAAGTGATACTCTGGTTTCTGGTCCACCGCCTGCATCAGATTTTATTCTTGGATTTCTATCTCATTATTGGATTTCTATCTCATTATTTTTTTTTTTTTTTTTTTTTTTTTTCATGGTAACAACTTTTTTTTTTTTTTTTTTTTTTTTTTTTTTTTTTTTTAAGCCTTTATGGCGAAACGAGTATGCGCAGAATGGTCCATGCGGTACAAAATAGGTCATTTGCAAAATAATGAGATTCATAAGGTGATGCCTCAGACGCAGACAGAGAAGAATAGTTTTTTAATGAGTGGGCTTAATTTCGAGGCAAACACCTAGATAAAATGAAATTAAGCCCATCCCACCTGGATTAGGATGGGCGTAATCTCGGTAGAGTACGGTATATACATGGTTTACAATATTTTAATGCGTTAAGTATGTATATATAGGATATACCACACCTAGATATATGGGGTGCATATCCTCCCAAGTATAGATGTGGCATATCTGACTTATACCACGTGATCGCAGCACTATAAAAGGACCTCCCCCTAGCAACAATTCAATCCACGATGCAGACTGCAAAAAAAACAAGACTGTCGGATTTTGCAGCCGTCAAAGAAAAGAGCTAGTTTAGCAATGCGTCGACTCCTACAGATGCTCGAGCTTCCTTGGTCCAAGCATTGACCGTTCAACGTCCCTTACTGGAGTTGCAAGCTCTTCTTGGACTAAACCACGCCCATGGACCCATGGAAGCTTAGCCATGTTGTTGGAGAGCAGCTTCCGTGCTTCTGCCGTCGCTTTGAGTCTTAGTACCGTCAAGCATGGCTCTTTTCTCTTTGCTTACTTTCTTGAACAAAAAGAAAACTGTGCATGCCTGGGGCTGTATAATATAATTATCCTACAGCTGTTGACTAATGAGTGGTGACATAAGTGTGGTATAAGTGAGTGTAATCACAACTTTATATGGCTTGTTTTGTTCTATATTGGCGTGGAAAATTAGGCATGGGAATTTCAGAATCACCTCTATTTTTATGTCAGTGATAGACAGTTTTACTCTTAGACTAACATGCTATAATAATTAGTGCAAATGCATTGATAATGACATAATGAGAAAAGCCGCCCGCCCGCATGCAATTAGAAAAAATTCAGGACCAGAAACCAGAGTGTCACTTGGAGTGGCCTTAACGGTCAAAAAACAAACCTCATAGAGTAGAACCTCGATTATCCGGCCCTATTATCCGGAACCTCGATTATCCGGCTTGGCAGTTTTCTAATTCTGAAAATGGGCGTGTCCCTAAAATGCGCATGCGCGTTGCAGCTGTTACCATGGAGACATGCTTGCTTATCTTCTGCGCATGCGCAGACAACCAGTGACACTGCTGTTTATCAATAAAGTGGGTGGATCAAGGCGTGGTTTATCTATTCGATTACCGGCATATTCACTTATCCGGCCTGCTTACAATTGTACCGTCTAATACATAATTACATATACTGGAAAATGAAACTAAAACAGCCACAGAGAAATATCAAGTATAATTATACCGATAGCAGTTGTATATTTGTCAAGCCTTAGACGTCTGTCTATACAAGACACATTAGTATTAGGGTTGAGTCGAAAATAGAAAAAGCAATCTAAAGTGAGGAAAAAGTGTACAAATAAGGAAGTTTTCTAAAATGGTATGTAGGAAGTATAGGGCTGGCTGAGCTGCTCAATGATATCTCTTCAGTTCTTCAAACTAAGGAACACAGTTGGAGATAAAATAAGCATGTAGCTAATGGTTAAATTAAAAGGACGTAAACAAAATGGGTTGGTGTTGGTTATTATTTTCAATGTGGTTTACATCATGCATGCAGAGACTTGATATGCTGAAGACAATCATGCATATACGTTCATGCAGGTTACCTGACATAAAAACAATGATTTACACTAGAGCAAACAGCAATTTATCAGACACAGATCATAAATTATATTGCAAATGTCATTTCATAGGTAGACCTATACATTGTCGGGTGAAAAATCAGCTTCTTGTTTTTCGTACATCCGTTTTCATCCGGCAGCTGTTTGATTATTCATAAGCGCCATGCACCATCATTCCAGAGGAATACGCTGATATGCATGCATGCATAAATTTAATGCGAACTTTGATCTGAACTAAGAACTGCCTCAGATCCAAATCACGTACAGTTCACATCACCAGGACCTAGGAGTGCATGACTCAATATTCATGCACTCCTGACATCACAAAGAGACACTTTCACAGTCATACATGATTATCAGTTTTCAACTGCATGATCTTTACCATAATCAAAATTAAAATGTATTATGTCATGTACCTCAAAATCCACGATACAATTATTAATTATTACAGACTTTAAAAATAGAAAGCAGTTTTTGTACTCACAACTCAAATACAATTATATAACAACCTAAGATACAGCTAGTCATCATCGTCATCATCGCCAGTGGGTGCGTCCTCCGGCGGCTCTAGTGGGGGTGGGGCAGAACTGTTTGCATTGTTAGCCGACGACGAGGTTCCAGCCGTGAGATAACCAGCTACGCCAGACGGACCCGTAAGGTAACCAGATACAGTCGTGTTGGTGAGAAAGAGATCATGTTTCTGGTCTTTGTATGCCGACCACACAGGGGATTTTTCCAGTATCTCTAATATCTGTGGTTGTGTGTGTGTGTGTGTGTGTGTGTGTGGAGAAGGGGGTGGGTGAGCATGTGATTCGTTAAACTTCCTGGCAACCAAGATTGATGATAAGCAAATTCACACAAATTGTCAGTGCAATACTACTACAGGGAGCGGTCATCATTAATTTTTGTCTACACATGTGCTTATTTAGGTTGAGTTTCGGTTCATACTAATGGTCATAGAAGAGCTACAATGTACATGTACAGGTACATCCTCTAGCTGTATACATAATTATGGTTCAACTATGATTAATCTGTGGGGTACTATTTTGTTTTGAGCTATGTACTGACCCTCTCTCCATTGGCGAGGTCTTTAGCCATGTTCTTGAGGGACTCAGCTATGAGTGCTTTAGCGGCTGACGGCTTGTCACACTCAGACAGAGGATCCTCAAGCAGCTTCAGTAGGAACGGGATCAACTCTCCATTCACGGCCTGTGTACGTGGAACAGGGATGAGTCACTTATTAACACGTATGTGAATATGTCAATCAATTATAGTTCCTAGTATTCCATACGATTCACATACCTGTACCACTAGCTCGGGAATCATGAGGTCATACAGCTTTTTGATGGTCTCTGCGGCAACGTGTACACTGTCTTTCCTCTTCTTCATGGCACAGATCAACGGAACCACTGTGTCACACTTGGACATCGTTCGCACACAAACCTGTGAAAGTTAAGAGAAACCTTAACAACCAACTCAATACTGCAGGCAATAGAAAATAAAAATTGATGCTTATCGAGCTAAATTATTATTTTGCTGGTACAGTAACCACAGAAAAAGAGAAACTAAGACAAGCTTGACACATTTATTAATTTTGTACAACCCGCAAGCTTAGAAAAAGTGCTTCACTAAATCAAAGGTAAATGAGAATGGTGAGCAACATTACATAACGCGTAGCAGGTACGTTTGAACTTGTACAGTTGTATTAAATGAATGTATTGTATTTTTACCTCGCTGTCTGCCAGTATGTGTGTGACCTGAAGACAAGCTTTTGGAATAACTTCGTTGTCAGCCTTCATTCGGGCCAGGATCCTGGGAATGTGACCCAGCGGTGGAACCTGGAACAAGAACCGGAGATAGATTGAGAGGACTGATAATTACAGAATAATTATCAATTAAGGTACATGCATGCATGGTTGACCTTTCCACCACGCACGGGTGATCGTTAAGAGGGGCTAGCTTCCATCACTCTAGGAGCTTACCTGGTCCGCTAGTGATGGTTGGGCAGTAAAGAGACAAACACAAGCCTCTGACACTATCTCCAGGATCTCTCCCTGGAGGGGGGGGGGTTAGGATAGTAAGTCTGACAATTGGAGTTATACAGTGTAAACGCAGAATAAGGAATTTTGGTGTAACAACAAATTTATTATACGTACATTTTAATAATTGCACATCTAACCCCTCAACAAATGTACCGTAACAACAGTATGTGACTAATAAAACACACACACACATTTAGCACATAAAACATTCACTCACATCAGGATGAGCAGACTGTGAGAGCTGTCCAAACTTGTCGAGTAGTGATATCAAAAACTCCTTTGGTTTCCTCAGAACGTACACAATAAAATTATGCTACATGTAAAGGCAGATATGTACATAATCGCATAACAGCAATAGCTAGGAGCATCTAGTACGTTTAGTCGATCAGTTGACACTCACCCAAGTAGGCTGCGATATAAATATCCTTAAAAAGACTCCGCCCACCATGATCTCTCCTTGTACCTGTGAATAGACCACCTTAAAATTGTCGGGCAACCTCCACAGAGTGTTGGGGTCTTCCTTCTGCTTAAGGAAGAACCTATTATAGGGAAAAAAGTTATTCAAACTAACATACCATGAGATCGTTATACAGTTACAGAATGCATCTTTTTTACTTTGGATTTGAATAGTTTATGGCCATTCAAAGTTAGCTAGTGACTACATATATTCACAATCCATCACACATCAGGGACCCTTCTGAATTGTTTTCTACTGAAGTGAACAACGCTCCATTACCAGAGTCAAATTAAATACAACGTAAACCACCGAAACCCTCAACTCACTCCTTGTTCATTTTAGACACTACTCCTGACACTTTCTCTCTGGCCTCGTTGTTCCAAATCAGCTCCGGATTCTCCTGATTGTCTGAATTAAATTACAAAGAGTTTCTTTTAATTGAGCAAGAGAACGAATAATATATAATGAAAGTAACTGCGTGCATTTATTTTGTGTGTTTTACACAAAGAAAACAACCTGGCTTTCAACCTACATACCAGTAACCGTTAATGCACTAAAGCGTGACCTTAATTAACGAAGCTACACCACCATTTCACACTTTAATCCTTTGTGTTACAAAGAGGTTCTTTTAATTGAGCAAGAGAACTAAAACACCCAAATTCACAAACAAAACAAGTTTTCAAACTATGGTACAAGTAACCATTAATGCAATTTCCTAGAGCGTGACCCTTTGCTACATAATTAGAAAGCTACTATATGCACCATTTCAAAATTTAATCCTTTGTGTTTACTCACTCTCGAACATGTGAACGCTGGCCTCAGAGTTGTCTCTCATAGCGTCCATAAAGATTAGAGGTAAGAACTTGGAAAGGACAATTCTCACTTTAGGACCCACTAATTTGTCGGTGATCATTTTGGCAAGAAGGGAGGCAGTCTCTTCACGAACGGTCGGGTTCTGAGAGTTGCAGAACAACTGAAGGAGGTAAATCAGGGCACCTGTATGGGCAGAGGAGCCTTGATTAGTACACCAGTTAGTATAGTTTTCCTGTGTTTTCTGTACGTGTATAATACTATACTAACCCCAACCATGCAACCTGGCAAGGCATTCTTGTTGTTACATATTATTATGACGGCAGAATGCAGGTATTCTATTTACGGATGGATCTCTGAAATGTATACATGTACCTATATTAGAATATGGAAGATAATGTGCATGGCATGATGTTTACGTACAAGCCATTCAGTAACGAGGCACATGCTGTACAGGACACACCAATTAAACACTGTGTCAAGTAATGTGTGTGCTAATGTGTGTGTAATGCAAGCCCAACCTTTTTGAATGCTCTCCTTGACAATCTGAGTGTTTGAAGTGAGGGCTTGGAACACTTCCAGCACCAATGCATGGGCTGCAACACAAGACAAAGCGATATAATTATAAGAAGCTATGTCATGCATGTAGCAGTGCGCTGTATGTATAGTGGTTGTGTATAGGTTCGATTCATATATAGGGATAAAAATCATCTGGAGAACAGTAATTCCGCCCATAAATTAGAAATTGTGTAAACCCTTTTGAAAATGTATCTACAAAGTCGTGACTTTATAAGTGTCCTTTACTCAAAGTTGAACAGGTAAACCCATATACTGCAACGGATATTTACACGGTCATGTATAGCGACTTACAAGTGGGAAGCATGTAGAGCACCAGTAAGAGGTACTGCAGGACGTTGGACTCTGCAATGCTGGACACACAACTCTTGTTCCCTGTCACGCTTGACACCAACTGCAGCGATATACACACGTAAAGGTGAACTTGTCCCCAAATTAACTCAATGGCATCCAATAACACAAGACATTTCCATAAAATAAATTATAATTATAATAAGCACCGATTACAATTACATAGTAGGTAAACATGGCGAGCTGCTATAGCAATTGCATGCACATTCTATAAAATAGGGATTTTGCTGCGCATGCGTTGTTGATTACGTGCGCTATCAAAAGAACACAATTAATCCTATCAAGATTTGCCAAACGAATTTCCTCGCCAAGTTGACCCACTATTGTGTTATGGTATTCAGACTTCGTTTCACTGTACGAATTCCAGTGCATCAATATTTATATAGTTTAGGTCACCTGCAAAGTCACAATTTGCCTATTTCATATTTCATAGCTGCATGTTATCACGGGATAGTGTCACGGTAATAGTATATTCAAGTTACTAGGCTCTAGAAAACTACTAACTGAGCAGATACGAATAGCAAGAAAAACGAACGCCCATGCTGCACGCACAGTTACTGTACTGTACCTTTCATTTTCCATGAAAATAATGAAGTACTACATATACACACATGACATGTGTTTCTTTTAAGCATGAATGAACATCAACAATAGTTTGGTTCATTTGATTTAGTGCATATGATTTGCAAGTTCGAGAGAAATGAATCAGTTCAATTCTACAAGTAATCTACCAAACACAAGACACCGCTGCAAATGTCACTATCAAGTAAGATGGTTTTACTCTAAGGGAGCGTTTCTTCTCCTGTTCAATGTTACTTTGGCAAGCATAGCATACTTCACATTATTAAGCATACTTTCCAGCTATATAAAAGAACACAACTTCCAG
The DNA here is from genome assembly GCF_963675165.1 of Halichondria panicea. Classification (NCBI taxonomy): domain Eukaryota; kingdom Metazoa; phylum Porifera; class Demospongiae; order Suberitida; family Halichondriidae; genus Halichondria; species Halichondria panicea. Next base: position 5,449,465 of record NC_087382.1, on the reverse strand, counting down.
AAATGGTGGATTGGTATTCCTGTTTGTTTGTTTGGCTTGCTGGCAAGTGTTATATCAGGGTGGGTAGCAGACGCAAGACTTGGAAACTACAAAATACTTCGGATTGGTTGGATACTGTTATTTCTCACAAAAATGGCTTTCAGCGCATTTCTTCTAGTCCCCACGAATTTACAAAATTACTACGTAGCCTATACTTTGTTCACTTTGGGGGGTAGCATCTTTATGGTGGGGTTGGTAGCCTCCATTGTAACTTCACTACAGTTTGGTTTGGACCAGATGCCAGATGCCTCTTCCTCAAGCATCACTGCATTTATTGCTTGGTACATTTTCAGTATTTTTGTTGGTGTGTGGCTCAGTTTTATTGCCGTTTATTGTCTCTCGAAGAGTTGCACAAGTGTGCTTCACAGCACAAATAGTACCCAGCTATTGTTAATTGTACCACCTTTATGCATGAGTATCATTCTTGTTTTGGATTTCATCTTAGCCAAGTCATGGTTGATTATTGAGCCCAATTCACCACAAGCTATAAAAACCATCTACCAAGTTCTCAAGTTTGCAGCCAAGCACAAAGCTCCCCTCAATTGCAGTGCTCTCACATACTGGGAGGAAGACGTACCCTCAAGAATGGACCTGGGAAAGTCGAGATACGGTGGACCATTCACTACAGAGTCGAAGATGTGAAGACAATTTTACGTTTGTTTACTCTCAGTATTTCACTATGGTTTGTCTGCTTCCCTCTTATGCTCAATAACTCACGAATGATTGCAAAGATAAATCCACTAGGTTCAACCTATTGTAATTCGCTATTAATTGGCTTGGTAACCTACAACACTTGGTGGTACGGAATGATATGTACCTTGATTAACGAGTTCGTTATTTACCCGGTATTCAGAAACAAGTTTCCGAGTATTCTAAAAAGAATTGGCCTAGTGTCTTTTGTGAATACCATTCTCAACATCACTTTTCTCGTTATACATTTGAGCCTAACTCAATACTTAATGAACAAACAAATGGTTGTTATATTGTACTTAACTTCAATATCAAACGGTTTGCTACGAATGATACTCATTTGCGCTATGCTGGAGTTAGTTTGTGCTCAAGCTCCGTACAGAATGAGAGGGCTTCTAACTGGCTACACGAATGTACTTGTTTTAATCTTTTATATTATAGAGGTAAAGTTAGAATTAGACTTAAAATACTCCGCTGGTCATATTCGGAGTGAAGACAGGCATCAGTTTGTTTGGATTCATCTTGTACTGCCTCCTGGCTCGCTGGTACAAGAGGAGAGTTAGAGACGAGGACTACAATGCACAAGCTGCTGTGGAGGAGGTCTATGATCGATACTTGTCAGCTCAGCATTGAACACTATATACTATACGCTAGATAGATAACTAATAGTGATATACAATGTACATTGAAGGTATTCACTGTAGAAGGTTTTGTTTTATGTATTTGTTTTATGTACACTGCAAATACTGTAGAAAATGAATTTTTCGGGCAAATGAATTTTCAGTTGACATAGCTTCAGTACATGTATAGGTAACAACTCGAGCATCGTAATACAAACACTACATAATCATGATATCACACTTATACATGTATACATAAGCTACATACACGAGTGGCTTAAAGGAATGATAACACAAGCCATAATACCGTATACACTGTAGCGGGTAATGTTCGAGAGTCCACCTTTTCGCAAATTAGGGGTGCAAGATCGTCTCAAGGCCACCTCATTAAATTGGACGTGCTGCCAATGGATCTAGTAGCCCAAGAATCAAACCTGCTCATTCTCACCTAACCATATCAAAACTCTGAACTATAAACTCTGAATTTTTGCTTACAATAACGTGTAAACTGCTCACAAAGAGACGGTGTAGATTACGCCCCCCCCCCCAAAAACCTTTTTCACGAATCAGGACAAAACTTCGCTCACAGCAATAGCCCCACCCCATCTTTGTAATCTATACCTTTATTTTCATACTATTATGAGGTAAAGTCACACCCAAATCAATCAGAGTGCGTGTTTTGTGTACCTTGAGAGTGAGCATCTGCAGCTTCTTGGCACCCTGGAACCTGAAGAATGAGAAGAGGAGATTAAAATGTCCGTTGCACTGTGTCTCCACTCCTGCGTTGTTATGGATCACGTTGTACAGCGCCTCTAGGGCCATCTCAACCTGTCAGACCATGGTAGCAGGTAAGCGACATCATGCACATGCTATCATTGTAACAGTGACTCATATACACTTAACAGTACTTAAAACATTATTAGACAGCTGGGGTGCATGGAGTTATACTAGAGTGCATTACAAGTATCAATATTCTAGAGAGGGGTAGATAACGGTCAGCACTCCCATACAGAAATGTCAAGCTTGTAACAAGCTTGCTACAAGGTGGTTTGGTTGCAGAAAGGTTGTTACAACCTGGAAAACAGGTTGTAACAACCTTGCATTGTGGTTGTCATTCTGTACAATTGATTTACAACCTTGGGCTGGTCTTCTGTAGTCCTCTGTGGTGAGGGGGGCTAGCTTGTCTCTGTAGGATAGTCTCAGCTAGTCAGGCCTCGTGGCTGGTCTGATGATGGGAGGAGTGATGTAACGATCAGGGTCAGCTTCTTCCATTGCTCCATCAGTGTAAGGTGGGTCCAAGGGGTCACTTTGTTCATATTTGTCTATTGCTTCGAGTAATTCATTATCATTGTTTTCATCGGCTACCAGCTGATACATTTTCCGGGCATTTTTAGCTCGTCGGAGTCTCATGTCTGCAGCACCTGCTCCTAAGTTCCTTATGGTGTTCTCTATCTTCAGCCATGTATTACTCTTCTTGAGTACGAATTGGTAAAAATGGTAGCTGAGGGTTGTCACAAATATGATGAATGATATAGCCATTGAAATATTGGCTAGTGCTGACTGATCTTTATTTGTATCTTTGACATAGGAGGTGCCAAATGCTAGAATAGCAACGTTGAGTAGATAGAGATTTTCGAGGGAATCACAGAACTTACTTTTATACAAACGATTATTCAGTAGTTTCCATCCAATCAGTCCAACTGATACAGCCCCAGATGATAGCATGGGAAGAAAATTGTCTGGAGCCATGGAAGCTGAACAATAAGAGCAAAAAGGAGCAGTCCCACCCAGTAGCGATGCTTGGGAGTGAATGGAGCATGATATGCGTCCATGAAACCAATGTACTTTGTGTTTTTGGTCCATTTCATAACCTTAGAACAGCGCGGAAACCATTGTCCAAAAAAGAGCAGCACAGTGAACAATCCACCAGCAATGAGGATTATGGCTGCATCAACAAACTGAGGGGTGTGTTTGGGAGTGAAGTATAGCACATTGCCGTCAAACAACCATACAGTCTCGGTGGATCCGTCAGGATATTCCAAGACCCTGTTTTGTAGTGCATCAATGATAAACTGTAAACATTTTGAATAAGAGAATAAAACGAGAGTGCCTAGGGCAGCAACTGGGTTCCTTTTGAAGAGGAGCTTTGCAAATGAGTCAAAGTACTTGCTCAAAATGATAATAAGAAACATAAGAAGAAACAGGTAAGCGGGAAAGACAACTTGAAGGAGTACTTTTGCTTGAGAGTTCATTCCATCGTAAAAGCATGTCTCGATTCCCAGGTCAAGATACAAAAACTGATAAAAAGTTGTTTAAACTAGAAAAGAAAATTGCTTTATTAGCAACTACTATGTTGGCGTAAAATATGAGGCCATGAATAGTTCCAGTTGCTATAGTGATGTTGAGCACGAGAATTAAAGTAACTAGCAATATGCCTGCCAGCGCAAATGGTATTAGTAGAAGAAGGTAAAGATCAGAGCATTCTTTACAGTTTGACGTAGCTAATACAAGACTGAGTCCTGGTTCACATTCTCCACACAAGACACCACTTCGATTGTAGGCACACTGTTTGTCAGGGTTGCTTAGACTGATGTTGACTGGTTTTTGCACACAATAGTCAAATGTACTGCTAACAACGTAACCTGTTTCGTAGTATTTATGACTTCTATCCACATGTTGTTATTTCTTTCCAGCGTTACGGTTCCATTTTCCTCAAAACAGTTTGTTATCCGATATCTTTGTTGCAAATCTAGATCATAAACACACTTGTACTCAATATCGGACTCGACAGATTTGAGCCCAATAGGGCATGAGCAGATTTGAAAAGAAATATTGATAAGTTGTCTTGAAATTCCCAAATTAATACATGGACCTTCAGCATAGAGTTCCACTTGAGCAGAGCTGTCTTGTGAGAATACATTGTACTCTAATTCTGTGCACTGATTGCCAACTTCTTGTTCTGCCTGTCCTTCTTTGAGACGACCAACTCTCACTCTCAGTGATAACAGAACATGCGAATTGTTGCTTTTATTGGATTTCCAACTTGGTCAACAACCATAACACTGATTTTAAATGTGTATCCCTTTCTTGTGGAAATAACTTTATAGTCATTTTTGCAAAGAAATACTTAAACAGGTCTAGAGGATATTGACAATTCGGTGGAGGATTTTATAGTGTTACTGATGTAGTCCAACCCTTTTGAAGATTTATATTCAGCATTTTTACTTGCTGTACACCTGTCCAACAGACCTCCGTAGATGTCTGCTCCTGACTGGGTAGCTTTGTTGTTAGTCATGAAATAGTTTACGGAGGCATGATTATACAATTTAATTGTTTGAAAAAAGCATTCAGCAAAAATAGTTTGAGTAGCATCATCTTCTGTGGCCCCTCCTCCACACGGGCTCCTCTGTGTGTCATCTGCCACAAATATCCCCCCTTCGTACTGAGCCACGTTGTTGTTAATCATCAACGTGACATATGTTAAGTTTTCCTCAGAGTCCTTTTTAAATAGGTACAGTTTCGAAAATTGCTGTAGATACATTCCACCTCCACTAGCATTAGCTGTGTTTGAGTCAATGTTAACGTATGATTGAGTAAGGTTAAGGGTTGTTGCTACTGCATAAATACCTCCACCATTCTCGGCAATGTTTTCAGTAATCTCACTTTGTTTACTTGCAGTGTGAAATTCAATTGTACTTGAAAAAGCCTAAATCCCTCCACCATCCTGGTGTGCTGTGTTTTGATAGATCTTTATTGGCTTATATACGAAGAGTGAACTTTCTCTCAGAAATATCTCTCCTCCAAAGGTAGCCGTGTTGTTGATGATGATCACTCCTTCCGTGTTAATGTATATTCGACTCTGTTCAGCGCTGATGGCTCCTCCAAGCATACTACGATTATTACTGAATGTTGTAGGTCCATTAAAGTCGACTCGACTGTTAAAAGCATAAATAATGCCTCCATCCTCCATAGAACCTGGCTATGTTATTAGCAATGTTAGTGCCTTTAAATATCAAGAAAGACCGAGAAACATAAATCATTCCAAGGTCAACACTGTTGTTGGCTAGGGTACTGTTAAAGACGGACGTTTCGCCTGAATCAACATATATCACTCCTCTATCTCTAGCTCTGTTGTTTGTCAGCTCACTGTTGGAGACGGACACATTACTTGAGCCGGCATAAATTGCTCCACCAGAGTCAGCTCTGTTGTTTCTCAGCTCACTGTTGGACACAATGACATGACCTGAGTCAACATAAATCGCTCCACCAATGTTAGCACTGTTTTTTGTCAGCTCACTGTTAGAGATGAACACATTACCTGAGCCGGCATAAATCGCTCCACCAGAGTCAGCTCTGTTGTTTTTCAGCTCACTGTTGAAGATGGACACTGTCACATTACCTGAGTCAACAAGAATTGCTCCACCACAGTCAGCTCCGTTGTTTTTCAGCTCACAGTTGGAGATAGACACACTGCCAGAGACAACATCAATCGCTCCACCATAGCCAGCACTGTTGTTTGTCAGCTCACTGTTGGAAATGGACACACTACCTGAGACAACATCAATCGCTCCACCATAGTAGACAGCACTGTTGTGTGTCAACTCACTGTTGGAGATGGACATACTACCTGAGACAACATCAATCACTCCACCATAGTCAGCACTATTATTTGCCAGCTCACTGTTGGAGATGGACAAACTACCTGAGTAAACATCGATCGCTCCACCATAGTCAGCAATGTTATTTGTCAGCTCACTGTCGGAGATGGACACACTGCCTGAGACAACATGAATCGATCCACCATCCTGAGAAGCTATATTATTTGTGAAGTTACACCAAGTGATCACTACAGTACCAGATACCACTTGTAATGCTCCTCCGCTCACAGCACTATTGTAGTTGAACTCTGTGTTGGTGATCAGCGTATTGTTTGATTCAATGTCAACTGCACCACCTCCATCATTTCTAGTGAACTTGCTATTTGCTATGTACACATCATCAGCCTCAATGTGCAGTGCTTGACCAGTGTTGTTTATAAAGAGAGTGCTCTCAATTGTTACAGTTTGAGTATTAACAATTTTAACGAGGTGGTTTTTCAAGTCTGAAAAGTAGCAGTCTTTATTGATGTGCACATCATTGGCACCGTCAATGATAAAAGTTTGATCATTGTTTTGAGGTCCTAAATTCGCTCTAACAAAACCAAAGTTTTCAATATTTAATTCAGAAATACTAACAAAAAGTATCATACCATTGCTATGAAATCCAACTACAGTTGTATACTTGTGTTCTGGCCAGTGATTTACACATGCGAGAAGTTACGAATCAATAAATGATCAGTTAACACATGATATCCAGGTAGAAAGCTTAAAGTGAGATTGTCTCCACCAGATAACAGGTCTGTTTGAACAAACTGCTCGAGAGTGAAACAAGTTTCATTTCGATAGTCCTGACAAAAGTCGGTTGAATCCACTGGAACAATGTGATAGTGCTCGCATAATTATGTTTTAGCTTTAGTTATTGATGATTGTTTCTTTAATCTTAATGGCTTTGTAAAGCTGTTGCCAAACGGCCACAGGTTTTTTCGGAAATACCCAAGTCGATGGTATACCTTCTCAAAATAATTATGGCAAATTTGTTTTGTCCTACCATAATAATTTTTATAGTAAGCCTTTCCAAGAGCTTCATAAGTAATTACATTCGTATTCCATTGACATTGCCATGACTACAAGTCATGTATACATGTATATGGCATAATTATGCGATTTCTTCCTTTGCAGTAATTGTTGTTGATGATTTTGCAGCATACTTAAAGTTTTGGATATGATCCAGGCCGAGTTGTATAGTGAGGTAACAAAACATGCTACTCCTGCTACGATAAAGAGACGTACTCCCATGCACCTATGCAGTACAAGACATTCACGTATATTGAGCAACGCCAGGAACTAGGGTGCAAGTGACTAGAAAGCATAGGAAGAAACAACTGTATTTCATCACTCTGTAGTTCCCAAGTAGTTTAGCGTCAGCTAGCCATCCTGAGAAAACATGCAGCTCCTAACAAACCAGTAGCATGCAGGTAGCCATTTCGAAATTATAACATTGGCACCAGGGGGATACACCAGGCACCGAGGAACAGGCTATAGTCAACAGCAAAATCCAGACCAGAAGGAGAAATGCTCCTTTGGAATAGAACCACCTCACTGTGAGGGCTGTCTTCATTTGTAGAGTTATAGTTTGTCTTATATATCATGCAGACAGTCACACACACACAGTCTCATGTAGGGATGGCTGCTAAACGTATACTGTAATTAGTAGAGCAAAATCTAAGTTTCTATATATTATTATTGTATTGTAATACTGAGTGAAATTATATTATTCTTGCATGCAGTGCGACACACTTATAATCATAGCAACTATCTTCCCTGAAAGGGTTATTGCAGTTTCAGTATTTGTACATGCCATCGATTGTTAATACAAGCTCAAAGATAATCAAAGGTGTCCAATGATAAATTGCAAGACTGATGAAAAAAAAGAAGTGCAGTGAGCATACTAAAACTGTTTATATAGCACGCTTTTTTGTGTGTACGTGTGTGTGTGCAAGCTGTTCACAATGAATCACCTGTACATCTATACCAACATAAATGGTGGTTCTGTGCATAGGCAGATATCTTAATGCTGAGCTGACAAATATCGATCATAGACCTCCTCCACCACTCTGTGTGCATTGTAGTCCTCGTCTCTAACTCTTCTTTTATACCAGCGAGCCAGGAGGCAGTACAGGATAAATCCAAGCAGACTGATCCCTACTCTAACAATAACCCCATATATTGTGAGTCTGACGTTCAATGGAAAGCAATAGCCAATAATAAAAGATGAAAACAACACCAACACCAAACACCCTCCAAACAATCCTCTCATGTTGTATGGAGCTTGAGCACAAATTAACTCCAGCATGGTACTAGCAAGCAACATTGTGAGCAAACCTCTAGAAATTGAAGTTAAGACGATTGTAACATACTTGATTGCATCGAAATCATCGAAATTGGTTTGTAGTAGTTCCAGAATTAGAAACACAATACTGAGAGTCATATTGAAGAGAGAAATTATCTCAATTCTTCTAAGGATGCTGGGAAGCTTGTTACAAATCACTGGGTATAGAACAAATTCATAAAAGATTGTCCAAACCATACCACACCACAAATTGTGATATGTGAACAAAGACAGAAGCCTTGAAACATAACAATTCCAATCTGGAGGATAAACACTATAAGCATGGTTTAACGGATGGAATATTGCAAGTGAGCACCCAAGAAGCCATAGCGTTAAGCAGAGGGGTAACAAACATAGGATGGTCTTCACATCTTCAACTTGCTCCGTAGTGAATAGTCCACCATATCTTAACTTTCCCAGGTCCATTCTTGAAGGTACGTCTTCCTCCCAGTATGTGAGAGCACTGCGATTGAGGGGAGCTTTGTGCTTGGCTGCAAACTTGAGAACTTGGTAGATGGTTGTTAGAGACTGAGGTGACTTTGGCTCAATTATAAGCCATTTCTTAGCTAGGAGAAAGTCAAGAATAAGAACAGCACTCATACACAAAGGTGGCAGCAAACTGTAAAGTTGAACAACCCGATATGGCATTTGACTGCTACACAAAGTACCAGATATAATGGGCAAATCGGCAACATAAGGAATCCAAACACCAGCATAGATACTGAATGCAAACCAGGCAATAAAACTAGTGATATTGGAAGATGAAGCATCAGGCATCTGATCCAGGCCAAGTTGTAGTGAAGTAACATAGCATGCTACCACAGCTACTATAGAGAGACTCCCACCTATGCAGTACAAGACACTCACAACATACACGTAATGAGCAATGCCAGAAACTAGGGTGATGGCACTAGAAAACAAACTTGTAAGAAATAACAGCACAAAACTGTATTTCATCACTCTGTAGTTCCCAAGCTTAGCGTCAGCTAACCATCCTGAGAAAACAGTTCCAAACAAACCAAACACAGGTGGGATAGCAAGTAGCCATTTTGAAATTACAGAATTGACATAAGGTTGTTGATGGAACACATGGTACACTGATATACAGGCTATAGTCAACAGCATAACCCAGACCAGAACGAGAAATGCTCCTTTGGAATAGAACCACCTCACTCTGTACTTGCATCAGCCATTCCTTGATACCAGAGGGCTGCCTCCGCTCCTAGAGTTAGTTTGTCTCATAACTGATGCACATGTAGGGATGGCAAACACTATTGTTGTAACTATAGGAGAGCAAAATCTATTTGTTGCAATGAGTGAAACTTGTAACTACTGTGTGGTTCTTATAAAAATATATAATTATAGTGGAACTTCAAAGGAATCATGTTGCTATTAGAAGTTTAGTTTCACATACAATCGATCGTTAGTACAGACAAGCTAAAATATATATTATCAGAGGTGTCCATTGACAAATTGCATGACTGTATATAGAGATCTACTGATGAAAATAATTAACACAACAAATAAAAAATAATATTTTTATATCATGTAGTAACACATTTACATTTTACGACATACATGCATGATTGCAGATGATGAAAAAAACGTGTCTATATAACAGATTATATAGAATTCCTCCACAAAAGCTTGTGTCCTCATCTCAAACTCTCCTCTTGTACCAGCGAGCCAGGAGACAAGTATAGGATGAAGCCAAGCAGACTGACAGCGGCTTTAATCCCATATAATATAGTGATGTTCAATAGAAAAGAAAAGCTGATAATTGAAGGTGACATCAGCGCAAGTGCCGTATGTACCCTCCAAACATGCACTCCTCTCATGTTGTATGGAGCTTGAGCACAAACTATATATCTATAGCTGCACATGGTACTATAATATATAGCAAGTAACATTGTGAGCAACTTTGAGAAACCGAATGTAATATTTCAATTATAATGGACTGCCTAAATCACTGTGATATAGTAGTAGACTGGTTCCAGAATTAGAAACAAGCTCAAGTAATGAGCAATGCCAGGAGCTATAGTGTGGCACTAGAAAACAAATACTGGAGGAACAATACTACTCTATATAGTTCCCCAGCTTAGCGTCAACTAGCCATCCTGAGAAAACAGCTCCAAAAAACCAAATGCAATTACAGGGATAGCATCTAGATCTAGCCATTTCAAAATTGACATCAGGTCGTTGACGGAATACATGAGAAACTAACTGATCATAAACAGCATACTCCAGACCCAAACGAGAAATGCTCTGTTTTTTTTTAACATGTATTGAATAATTTTGAGTAACGGAGGCTGAGAAATGGATAAGGCAAGGTAATGTGAAGCTATAATTATTCAGAGTTCAGACAGAGAGGTTGGAGTCTGCAATGGTGAGGTCCACGGAAGCAGCTATAGATGGCCGTTGAAGGATGACTTCGAAGATTTGGCACCTCTCAGACACATGATAGAGGATCTGAGTAGTGAGAATGATCTTAGCCAGCCAATGGTGCATGGTGCTGGATGCTGGCCAAGCGTTTGTAGAAGGCTGCAGCTGCTGGGCTAAGGCCACCTGTGGTAGCGAAGACCAGGGGGGCAAAAGAAGAGAAATGCTCTGTTGGAATAGCTCTGTATACATGTACTTGCACTAGCAGCCATTCCTTGATACCAGAGGGCTGCCTTCGTTTGTAGAGTTAGTTTGTCTCATAACAGACACACACACACACAGGTATATATATTTAATTATAGGGATGGTTTTATTGGTGGCAACTGTGGTATCCTTACGACATGGAACTAACATTAAGATAAAGACTGTGATTCTGTAAATACTGTACTGTAAACCTGTGATTCCGTAAATACTGTGTTGTGTTAGTTCTAGTGGTTTCATGTTCTTATTTAGTCATTTCTGTACTAGTGTTCTAGAAGGAGTATTGTTTTTGTATAAATAGCCTGTGTATTTTGTATGTATCAGAGTTCTGATTTAATGAATTATTGACGAGATCAAGTAGCCTACAGCAATGGCAGCCACACACTATGGAACTCTCAACAATTACAGACCAGACCAAGAGTCTATCAAGACCTACCTGGATCAGGTAGACCTCTACTTCACGGCGAATACAGTCCCTGATGATAAGCAAGTACCTATTCTCCTCAGCTCCATTGGTGCAACGACCTACAGTCTTCTATGTGACTTGCTTGCACCTGAGGCTCCCAAATCGAAGACAAAGGGAGAAATATTTGCTGCACTACGGAAGCACTAGGAACCGACACGAGCGGTGATCGCAGAACGTTTTCATTTTCAAAAAAGGGATCAAGTCCCTGACGAATCTTTAGCAGAATACGATGCAGCTTTACTCAAGCTGGCAACACACTGAAATTTTGGGGCGTATCTCACTGAAGCCCTACGTGACCGTTTCGTTGCAGAACTCCGAAGCGAAGCAATGCAAAGAAGACTATTAGCCGAAACAGAACTTACTTTGAAGAGAGCAATGGAAATCGCACAGGGAATGGAAGCAGCAGAGAGCAACACCAGAGCGCTCAACCCCTCCATCAAGAGCATACAAAGCAAAAGGAGACTGCAGCCAAACCAACCTTGTTACCGCTGTGGAAAGTCGAATCACTCCGCAGCTGATTGCCGTTTCAAGGATGCAGAGTGTCACTCATGTGGAAAGCAGGGACACATAGCACCAGCCTGCCGCTCCAACCCACCCTCTCAGTTCAAGAAGACAGAGAAGAGAAGGTTCAAAACTCACTTAGTGGAACCAGATGGGAACAGCTCGACCGACTCAGAAGCTGACACTTACCACCTATACCGATTGACCGAGCCTTCTACACAGCCGATCACAGTTACAGTCAAGATCGAGGATACTCCACTCAAGATGGAAATCGATACCGGAGCTGCAATATCTATTATCTCTGAGGCCACCAGAAAGGCCAAGTTCTCTAAATTCAAGCTGCGTAAGTCCAATATTTTGCTAAAGACATATACAGATGAGGCTATGATGGTAACAGGTCAGATTAATGTGTGTGTTAATTATGGAGAACAGGTGGCTCGGCTGGTGCTTGCTGGAAGTGGACCAAGTCTTTTGTCTTTTTGGACGCAATTGGCTGAAGTACCTCCAGTTGGACTGGAAATGTATTGCAACTGTCAAATCTCCCCCTGCAGGTACACTAAAGAATTTGTTACAGGAATACGATTCATTGTTCAAGGTACTGTGACCTCACACAAAGCCACTCTCAGAGTACGACCAGATGCTACTCCTCGGTTTTTCAAACCACGTCCTTTCCTTATGCAACCAAAGAGGCTATTGGAGATGAATTGGACCGCATGGAGCAACAAGGTATCATCCAGAAAATACCTAGCAGTGACTGGGTAGCACCGTTGGTCGCAGTTCCCAAGAAAGACAGACGTTTTCGACTCTGCGGCGACTATAAAGTGACTATCAACCAAGACCTTGAAGTTGATCAGTACCCCTTGCCTAAACCCGAAGACCTATTCGCAACACTAGCAAATGGCTCCCTTTTCACAAGCGTATCTACAGGTCGAACTCGATAAGGACTCTACCAAATACGTGACTATCAATACCCATCAAGGGTTATACCAGTTCAGCCGACTTCCTTTTGGCGTGGCGTCAGCCCCAGCAATATTTCAAAGACTGATGGACACCATCCTACGTGGAGTGCCTCACGTTATCTGCTACTTAGACGATCTGTTGATAACAGGAGTGGATGAAGAAGACCACCTACACAATCTGGAGCAAGTCCTAAAACCTTTTACAGAACATGGGTTGCGATTGAAGAAGGAGAAATGTATTTTTTTGGCCAAGTCGGTAGAATATCTTGGTCATCAGATCAGCAAAGAGGGAATCCAAGCTCTTCCAAGTAAAGTTGATGCTATCGCACAGGCTCCAGAACCAAAGAATGTTCAAGAACTTCTCGGGTTGCTGAACTACTACGGAAAGTTCATCAAGAATCTCTCTAACATCTTTTACCCAATCAACCAACTTCTGCAAGCGAGTCATAAGTGGGAATGGACACAGGAATGTCAGGAAGCTTTTACAGAAGCAAAGAAACAACTTACATCATCTGATGTGCTCACCCACTATGACCCGGACCTACCAATCAACATGGCTGCGGACGCGTCAGCCTATGGCATTGGAGCCGTTATTTCTCATGTACTACCAGACGGGGCTGAGAGACCAATCTGTTTTGCTTCACGCACGCTAACGACAAGTGAACAAAACTATGCTCAACTCGAGAAAGAAGCACTGGCATTGGTATTTGGTACCAAAAAGTTTCACCAGTATTTGTATGGCAGAAAATTCACACACAAACCTCTGACAGCTATATTTGGCCCAAAGAAAGGAATACCGTCCCTAGCAGCTGCTCGTCTCCAACGTTGGGCAATTTTTCTCTCAGGTTATGACTACAATATAAAATTCAAGCCCACTCAAGCACACAGCAATGCTGATGCATTATATCACGTCTCCCCTTGCCAGTACAAGATTCGTACGAAACGACTGACATTAATGCTATTCACACTTTCAATGTGGCTCAAATCGAAGCTCTTCCTGTAACATCTCAGCAGGTGCAGATGGCTACCCGACGTGACCCAACCTTAAGCAAGGTGTTAAAGTATGTCAAATCAGGATGGCCACAGAAAGTGACACCGGATCTACAACCATATTTCAATCGCCGTCTTGAAATTGGCATCGAAAGTGGTTGCTTGATGTGGGGGATTCGCACAATCATTCCACAGAACCTGCATGCAAAGACCCTTCGTGCTCTCCATAAGAACCACCCTGGAATGTCCGAATGAAGGCTATTGCCCGCAGTTACGTGTGGTGGAGTGGACTCGATAAAGACATCAAAAACCAAGCAAAAGCGTACCTATCGTGCCAGGAACAAGCCTCTAAACCTGCAGTAGCACCACTCCATCCTTGGGTTTGGCCAAACAGCCCATGGAAAAGGATCCATATTGACTACGCTGGTCCATTCTTAACAAAATGTTTCTAGTGGCCCATTTCAAGTGGCCAAAAGTGATTCAGATGTCTTCCACCACGTCTCAAAACACAATCGAGGCACTGCAAGCACTATTTGCTCGGTATGGACTACCAGAACAGATTGTTTCCGACAATGGTGCACAATTCACATCCCAAGAATTTAGCCAAGCCAATGGCATAAGACACATACGAAGTGCTCCATACCATCCCTCCACGAACGGCCAAGCTGAACGATTTGTACAAACGTTCAAAAGAGCCATGAAAGCTGGAGAGAGAGAAGGACTCATACCGCTCAACTCCACATGCTACCACTAACGTCTCACCGAGTGAACTGTTCCTTCAAAGAAAAATACGTACATGATTCGATCTCCTCAAACCAAACACAGAGGGAAAGGTATCTGACAAGCAGATGAAACAGAAACAGCAACATGACAAACATGCTAAACCGAGGACGTTCTCTGTTGGTCAACAAGTAATGCTCAAAGATTTCCGAACAAGGCTTCCAGGAAGCATTGTACAACAGACAGGACCAGTATCTTACAAAGTGGAAATTGGTGATGGCAGGATACTACGGCGACATCTCGACCACATACGTGATAGAACTCATTCTCTTTCCACCACCAAGTCGTCACAAGACGATATAACAAATCCAAACGATTTCGACAATACGGCAGCTCACAACGATTTGCAAGATTTTGAAGTTTCCCCTGATCAGTCAACTGATCTGTCTCCGACCCCACCTGATGAGTCACCCTCAACTGGTGCATTAACAGCTCGACAATATCCGCAAAGAAATCGCAACAGGCCTGATCGATATGGTGGGTACACTAACATTTAACAGGGGAGGAAATGTGGTATCCTTACGACATGGAACAAACATTAAGATAAAGACTGTGATTCCGTAAATACTGTACTGTAAACCTGTGATTCCGTAAATACTGTGTTGTGTTAGTTCTAGTGGTTTCATGTTCTTATATTTAGTCATTTCTGTACCAGTGTTCTAGAAGGTTCTTTCTAGTATTGTTTTTGTATAAATAGCCTGTGTATTTTGTATGTATCAGAGTTCTGATTTAATGAATTATTGAAGTTATCTCAGCAACAATCCGAGTGAATCTATTTATCATATCCAGCTGTGCTCAGAGACACACCTGAGTGAATCTATTCATACAGTCAGTGCCCATGGAGTGATTCGTACAATAAGTCAACATAGTTATAGTGCATGGTGGATTTGCAACAGATTTCTCCCAAATGGCCATATAATAATCATGTTGCTATGAGCGTAGTTTCAGTATTTGTACATGCATCGATCGTTAATACAAGCTCAAAGGTGTCCATTGATAAATTGCATGACTGTATTAGAGAATGATTTAACTTGATTTTATCGCTGCCCCCAATGAAGTTGCCATGGCTTAGTCTAGATGGGCGTGGCCCGGTCAATGATTGTGCACACTAACCAGTCGATTTTATGCCTTGCTGCTGCCTCGATAGAAGTATGCATGTGTGGCCTTTAAAAGCTGCACTCTGCTCAACTAAGCTGCTTAGCAAGCATGAATGTAGACTATATCAATAGTAAACATATCAAAACATTTTGTCAAATGAATGTAAAAAATATGTAAAAGTTGTCATCAAACATTTAATCTACAAGTATACAAATGCAGTAAAAAGTGAGACAAAAACACACAATTTGTACTTTAAACACTAAAAAAGAAGAAATTTTACCTAGAAATAATTCTAGTTTGCTCTCTATTGTATAATCTAGCTATTACTCTTTCCAATGATACCTCACATGCAGTTTCTACATGAGCTGCATACAGTGTTTTTCAGGTTTGAAATATAACAGTGATGACAGTTTTACCATTGAATTGCAGTGACTGGAAAGGGACTGTCCCATACTTTACATCATAAATTTTTGTGGGAAGGGTATTTACCTTTAGTTCGGTGCTAGGCAGCACAAGTAATTCCTAAGGATTCATATGAATGTGGGTTGCCTAGTTATGCCTCGAGGCGTAGCCGCACGAGGGATAGCCTCGATCCCAGGCCGAGTTTTCGCTTTTATAACGGTTAGGCGAACAACTGGGCCTGGTACTAGTTGTCTGCGCATGCGTCAGTCGTTCGTCAGATTCTGACAAATGGATATTCTCGTTCACTTTCGTGACATTTATATTCGTGTACTATCGTGTACTAGAAGTCAGTTCCCGTTTTATCATTATTGGAATCGATTGGAATGGCTCTTAGCTGAAGCTTCTCTCTTCTCTGAAGCTTATTCTGAAGACTGAACAACAAGGGAAGAGGTATAAAGCTTTGTCAAGCTTGTTAAGGTCAGATATTTTTGTGTGGGCCCTATGGCCGGCTATGCTATCAAGTCTTGTTCATGTTTGGCAAGAATGTAGGTAGACTATAGTTTCATCATTAATATGGTGGATCAAGTGAAGAGTGTGAGCTAGAGAACTTGGTGCTGCCATCATCAGCTCGTCGACAATGACACTATAACCGAGAAATTTAATATGTATAGATCTACACGTATTTAAAATGTCTACTTCTCTGTACAGGAGCAATGGCTAATATCCAACTATCCCAACAGTGCTCCTCTTGGCTATACTAATGGACGAGACTGGACAGTTTGAGGTAAGGGTTTAACCGTCTTTGGTTTCTTTTAATATTGTCCTATACTCACAGACACAGGACTGGAGTATGACCTGCTCATTTGAGCGTTGCTGGGTAGCTCAGAGACATCAAGAGAATCTACGTTTTCTCAAGCAATGAGTTACGAGTTGGGGCCTAGAATCAGAGAAGTCCAGCAGCCTGCTAAATCTTTTTGAAACGTAATTTGAAGGCATTCAATCATCCTGAAGTTGCCCTGGGTCACTGTAATTGTGCTGCAGCACAACTGGCAACTCCCCAGGACTTTGTGAAGCAGCTCCCTATGTGCATCTTTTGTGTACTCACTCTGTGCATTTTCTGTGTACAAATTTCCATTATTGATTTATTAAATATTTTTGCCGACCACAAATATACAATGAAAATTTGACGCATGCGCAGACAACTAGTACCAGGCCCAGTTGTTCACCTAACCGTTATAAAAGCGAAAACTCGGCCTGGGATCGAGGCTAACGGTAAAGCTGACTGTGTGTACGTGTGTGTACGTGTGTGTGTGTGTCTGTGTGTCTGTGTGTCTGTTCCAGCTGTAACTGCTCAACGGTTGCAATGCGACGAAAACTAACAGCTTCTATAGGCTTCTAGCCACGATCTCTTGGATTTTGATTCGTGGATTAGCAAACTAAAGCTTCTTTCTCGAGTTATGGCTAGTTTGACTCACATTGAAGGCTGTTGCAGTCTCTTCAGAATCTTTCATAGCATCATCTGTCCGCACATACTTTCTATTCAACATATGAGTTAGCCTTGCACTAAAGCGCTAGCTTTTTGTTAGCTACAAGACTCAGAAAATATCTGTTAAAACAGCTAGCTAGCAGTAGCCATTGATCTGTTTGGACACACCCTTTATTATTCCTGTGGATGTAATGCGCATGCGCGCTCATTCCCCACGTGTGAGAAACCAAGATCCAGATCCAGATCCTCCTGGCAGAATCATCTTTGTCTTGAGGGCCTGGTAAGCCACAAAACACTACCATATAACAATATAGATAACAATATGCATGTACACAGGTCTGATATTATATACACTGAACTACAGATCCTGGAAGAATCAATTTTCTTCTTTCTTGAGGTCCTGGTAAGCCACATAATACAATAAATAACAACAATAGATGCATGTAAATAAGTCTTTTCTTCTCAGTGACTTTATATAGGTAAGCTAACTTTAATATAAAATTCATTATAGAAACTAATATAACACTCTAATACTTTTGAGCGAAAGCAAAAACATGGCGAGAGGCATTAGCACAGCGCCAGCTTGAACACTAGTTTCCTGTTAGTGTTAAGCAGCGTTAATTTTGCATAAGTAAATAAACTTTAGCTAGCTCTACTTACATGCGTAAGTAGAGCTAGCTAAAGTTTATTGTGCCAGCTAGACTACAGTATACCTTCTGAGGATGACAGATCAGCCCAAGTAACAGCCAAGGTATACTACTGTAACATAGAGCTGATGTCAAGTTTCCAAGACAAGCAAGGCAAAGCAAAGACAGTGCCCAGGAACTGAAGAAAGCCCCTGAGAAACTCTCTCCTGGTGGGATTTACCGACACTGACGATCCATCAAGAGATAGTTAACATACATATATTGGATATGATGATGAGTAGAGTAATTATGAATGGAGAGAATAGCTGGTAGACTTGATGGACTGGATGAAAGTCCGAACAGTGACACTTGACACCTGATTAAAGACTTAGTTTATTCTCTTTTTCATTGTATTTTGAGTTAGGAACCAAGATTAAAGTATAATCTGGTCTGCAGAAGAAAGGTACAGATGCTAACTTGAATCTATGCTACCTTGTTTGCTAATTACACTGCAGTACTTTTATTATTTATTATGAAGAGGAAATGACAAATATGACAAGTTATGACACGAAAACGTCACAAATATTGAGTGGGCGGTAACAATTTTAATTTGACATTTCACATTGCAATGTTTTGATATGTTGTAATTAAATCTCCCCCATGCATGCCTATATATAATTATTATTATAACTAGCTGATCATGAACTGTCATAAAATAGCTGTACAACAGCTCACACAATAAAACAATTACATTGATAAGTAGTCTATCTCTCTATTGAGTTTTCTGTTGACATGTACAGGTTTGATGTAAGAATAGACTATGTATATAGAAAATCAACCTACTAAAATTGGAAAGTCAAACTACGGTCTACCTACTTTAATTAATAACACACGTATACGATTACAATAATTTCTAAAAATAATGATCTGTACAGTTTAACACTTGTGCAACCAGTCTGTGACCGCACCTCTCACACCTCCTGTACAATGGAAACAATCAGTATAATGTCAATGGAGCAGTCTCGAACAAAAACAATAAATTGTGCGTAGAGTGTATACCGTAACTTACTGAGTCAAGTGCTGACAGATTTCATCAGCTATCCTCTCTTTCCTCAGTTTTAGTAACAAATTTAGTAGAGCTTTGTAAGTAGCTGCATATGGATTGTTCTGATTCCAGCAAGACAAACACTTAATCATGGCTACTTGAGTTCCTTCTCTCTGGTACAACACATTTACATCAGTTTGTTCAGCGGTAGTTAGTCCAAGGGCATTTGAATAGATCGTAACACCATCGAAATATTTGGCTAGGAAGGGAAAATTGGAGTGCTTTATTTTACTGTTGAGCTGCTCGTCAGTCAGACAGTATTGTTTCATTAGATCTTGGGTTCCTATAATTATAGTGGCACATAAAGTGCTAATTAAGCAGATTCTAATCAGCATGCAGTGACTATACCTTTTTGAATACGGACTTGGCTGTCATCACTGACACCAACTGATGAGGATATCTGAACCGGAGTTGCCGATCTTTCTGATGACAGCAATGCCTCATCTATAGGAGTGATCAGTTAACAACAGTGTGTTACAGTTTGCTGAAACCATCAAACCTGATAATGGCGTCATTACAGTGGATTCGGTACTATTACGTTTTGATTCTTCATTTGTTCCAGCAGACAATTCACCTGAAGCTGAGAACAATGTGATATCATTGGTTGTGTACAGTCATTGATATCATAAATGATCATGACACACACAATTAGGGTATAATGATAACTCACAGAAAGCCAATAAACAAACTCACCATAATTATAACAGCCAACATAAAACATAAACTGGAGTGCATAGTAGACTGAGGGCATATGGTTTTAAAAGGCATTGAGGCTCACACTATAGTATACATATATGCGTGTAGGGTAAAACATGCATATGTATATGTCTTAAGGTTAGGGTATTGTGATCACTCATGAATATTCATGAGTTTAATTCTGTCAGCTTTTTCTCTCTTGCAGGTTCAAAGAAGTCTGCTGTACTTATATTGTATGATTATCAACTCTATTGCTATTGTTTTGTGTAAGAATGCCATGATTATGAAGATGCATGAATGAGAAAAGTGGGCATCAAAACTGCAAGTATATAGACTATTTTTTGCGTCAATTTATAAGAGCAGTAAGTACTTTCAGCAAGCTTTATTGGTATCTATATGTAGCTAAGTACCTTCCAGAGGGCCAGACGAAGAGATATTTGTTGTAAAACTTCATACGGGCGAGTAAAAGCTAAGAGTAGACGGTAAATATCTAAAAATACGCATGATATTTCGATAAACAGGAGGCTAGCTCCAACCAGATTGACTTTTTTCAAAATTTCTCTTCGTCTGGCCCTGCCCCTACCTTTCTTTAATTGGATAGAGCCCTCAGTTGAAGATTCCCGGGTTTATCTATGCTAAAAATTAACGCAAGAAAACTCCAGTACAACTTGTCTGATGCTACACTAAAAACATAGCGATAATGATATTCATACTCCATAAATATCGCGGGGGCGAAACACAATACCCTAACCTTAAAGCGTTTTACATCATTTATAATCATGCCCTGATCAGTGATCACAGAGTAAGGGCTTTATCTCAACACTTATAATAATTATAACACTGTATTATGTGCACCTGAGGAACTGTCATATTTTGTCTGATCAGAAGCAAGGAGTGGTTTCATCCTTTCCTTCTCACCCATGTTAAAGTCCAGTGTGTTAAGCTGGAGATTTTTCAGTTCTCTAATACTTGAAAATCCATTTTCTTTACAATTATGAAAGAAATAGTCAAGAATTGCATTAAGTTGATGCTTACTCACTTTTTAATTTTCTGATTTCTGATTTTTTTAATTTCCAAGTTCTTTTGAGCTCATCTTCAAAGAGATCTGTTCAAAACAGGAATCACACACACACACACACACACACACACCCACACCCACCCACACACACACACACACACACACACACACACACACACACACACACACACACACACACTAGTGCTTACCAAGCTCATCAGATTCAATGCACTTCCCAAACCCATCTTTCACTTGGCATTTGAAAACACCTTCCGACAATAAATCGTTATCTTTAATGACAAGTTTATTTGTTGCATAGCCGTCATAGCCTTGATCGTCACCATCACAGAACTTTATCCCACCTAAAAGCCATTCATATGTTAGTGGTCGTACTCCATCAGCACGTATGCTTATGACATTTCCTTTCAAAGAAGGTTGTCCGCATATTTTTAGAGGAGTGCTTGGTTTCTGTAAAACATAGGATTGGAATCATCTACTGACACTGATTGGCATTTTCACTTACCTTACCAAACCAGAACATCATTTCAGGAGTTAGTGGATGAATAGTAGTTTTACATTTTGTGCACATAGCGTTATCAGGAATAATTTTGTCAATCTGTTGATTGGAATAGTCATAAACAAGTTCAGCGAGAGGTTCCTGGCCAAAGTCTGCGTCCGAGTGTCTTGGGCAATGGAAAGCAAATTCATAGTCATTAGCTACTGAACGCAAGCCATGTTGCATAGATTGAATAACCTTATTGGAAACTGTACGTACATTTTTCATGATAAGAGGACAACCTTTCTCACTCCAAAACTCAGTGTCATCATCTAGAAGCTGCCTAGTGACACGAAACTCACAATACCGTGACAAAGAAATTACAGTGACATTGAATATACCCCGGAATCGAAATTGAATCATATTCTTGTAGAGCTTGTTGCTTTCATCCAGTAGATTGAATTCTTTTTCAACGGTAAGATTTGCAACTAAAGCACACACAAATCCTAAAGGTATATATCCCGTTTTGAATCGAATGCAGATTGGTTCTGGAAGCAATTCATCATTTTCTCCTTTCTGCTTTCTTTTAACAATATCTGTTTCGGCAGTTTGAAGAACCGCAGGTAGAAAATACAATACCTTCTCCTTACCAGAAGATACGGGAACTTTAGCAGCAATATTCAGGTACTGTAGTAGATCAACTAATTTATTGATAGGAAGAAGTTCCTTATTCTCTGCATTCACAAGTATTTCTCTATCACTTATTAGAGTGATATCTTGAGGTGAAAAGCAACCAGTTTCCACAAATCGGTCATACTGTGCTTCGCTAACTTGAAGCTTGTTGTGATCGTAAATATTAAAGATTAGTTCACTGATAGTTGAAAATACTACTTGGGGATCACATATCACGATTTTCTTAAGGTTTTCATGATGAGGAAAATACATAACAAGCCCAATGTATTTGTGGAGAAATTGCAAGGCAACGCTCACCATGTCTTCGTCCATGTCGAAATACTCCCCCAACTTGGCACAATCATTAAAGGAAACATGATACTTGTTTTGGTTTCTAGCAAGGAGCTTAAGACAGATGCTGAGCATTAACCATTGCGTTGGAATTTGATACTTTCGAAATTTTGCAGTGAGTATTCTTTCTAGCTTCTCTCTGTGATTTTCTATTTCACTGTCATCGCCACTCTCATTGTTAACTAATAAACTGAAGCTATTGCTGAGAATGAGCCCTTCTTTATAAAATGCTGTGTCTTTAAGTCGTTTCATTATCTGCTTGTTAGTTAATTTTATATCTTTGTCATTAACTCTGTCAAGAAACGTTCCCACAAGCACCGCAAGAGAATCTTTTTGCTCTTTATCACCTGATTTTGATTTTTGAACGTACCTTTCCACTTGCTCATCTGGATGTCCAAAGCAAGCTATGCTTGAAAGTGCAGAAAATAACACTTCTTCAGAAGTATAAGAGTAATTCTTACAAATATTTGTTGTTTGATCCTTGGTTTTAAACAGCACAGGATATCTTGAACCTAGCTCCTGCTCAAGATTCATAAATACAAGGTATAGAGCTGGTCCTATAGTTAAGGATGGTAGCATTTCTAGAAATGCTGGTTGGCCACCAATATCAATTATATTAAATAGCATTTCAAATTCCATTCTATCTAGCCTATGACTGCATTTATGTTTTAGTTCTTCAAATTCTTTAATTGATTTTTCAATATCTGATTCCTTAGGCATTAATGCAATTTGACTAGCATTGATCTGTACTCGAGCCACTGTAGTAGATGTAACTGGTAGCATTTCCAAAGCTTGACTTTCATTCCCTTCATTATCAGCAGATAATGTTTTATAATGTGTATCATCCTTTTTCACTGGTACAGCAGTATCAAGTGACTCTTTTATTTCAATCTTAGTTCCATGATGTGGGCCTTGCTGTGAGCTTTGCTGATGTTGAGATTGTTTAACTATTAATGACATCAAGCCACTTAGTTGATCGTGAAGTTCATGTTGCAAAACACGCCACTTTTTATTAGTTATAGCACCAATTACTCTTGTATACTGTATACAGGCTTCTCTCGACTCTGAAGTACCTGTACTAGATTGAGGCTGTGTTTCTGGAGGAGATGTTAGGATATTCCCTTTCATTATTCCTAATAATCTGCGAACAAAAGTAGATTTTCCAACCTGACCTGGGCCAAGGGCAAGGATTTTGGTGTAAGTAAGAGAGACCTTCTCTTTTATGGCCTGTGCATAGAGTTGCTCTTCTTTCAGTCCTGTACAATAGTAACAACAATTATTTACAGGGACACTCACAATAGTCACACTATTGGGCAATGAACACATTCCCATGCTCTATAGTCTTATAGTCACAATGCATATCACTAGCTGCATGAACATTTAATCCTTACTTGATGTGATTTCCTGCTTTAGGTTGATGGACAACACTTGTGTCCTTGGATTCAAATTCATTACGAACTCCATCTCTTCGTAAGTAACATCACTCTCGCCATTGAGTAGGAGCACTGTGTCAATCCCGTATTTTCCAAAGTCAATTGCAGATGTTTTCAAAATGTTCCCTATGAAGTTCAATTCTGACTCTTTAATCATCTCTCCTTCTGTGTGAAAAGCATGTAGCTTCTAACAATGAGGTACGTTTAATATTTATTCAAAGCGTGAGTAAAATGAAGTGAACAAAGTTACCTGCAGTGAGTGCTGCATGACGTGAGGTGATCTGTGTGCCTGATCCATCTCCAGCAACACACCAGTAAGCACCTTTATGCTTAGGAAGGAAATTTGACACCAGGAGGCGTTTAGATGTTTGTCCTTCATAGTCAGGAAATGATATTTTTTGATTTTCATAGTACCACTGATATGTAGTAGCAGATGGAGCTGTCGATATCGTAAACTCAATTTTTCCCCCAGGTTTGCAGCAAACATCTTTGGGTTGGATTGAAAAGGTAAATGGTGACCCTACAGTGTTAAAAATGAATACATTTAGAGCTTGAAGGTTTTGCTAGTAACTCATATACATGTACACATGCTATGCAATGTACTATAATAGATGCTAAACACAAAAAAGCACTAACAAAATGCGTTGTGCCAGAGAGAAGGAACTCAAACAGGGAAACACTAAAAAGTGGTATAGAAACAAGAAATCTGGCGAGAGCAAAACTCCAGTCCGTTACAACGTCATGAACATGCATGCATGCACCTTTTTCAGTGAAATTTATTCACTGGCCAATCCTATATCAAATTGCAGGCGGGGTGATGTTCAATCTGTAATATGTATCAACGTATTACACTTAGCCGCTGCATGTAACGGATTGGTTGCTCTCACCAGATTTTTTATTTCCACGCTTTTTGGTGTTTTTCTTGGCCAATCCTAGCAACTTTTTACATTGCAAATGTTTTTCTAGTCGATTCCCTCAGTATATATTATACTTGAAATCATGACATGCATATGAACGTCAATTAAGAAGCAGTTGTTTATGTTATACTTATTGTTCACTACATTTTATGGCAAACGTAAACCATCCTTGGCCTCGGGGCTTCGCCCTCGTCCTCAGAGGTTTACTGCCATAAATTCGATGTAGTGGACAATAAGTGTTATATACCCACTTGAATGAAAAGTACTTGCTACCTAAGCTACCTCACCTTGGATACAACTAGCAAACAGTCTCAAAAACTATTGACAAAAAGCTTGTGCGTATAGCTTGAAGCCAGTGCTAAGCTTCTAGCTCTACGCACTAACTTGCCAATGTCCAAGCAGTGAGCCCCACCCTTCCTGATGTTTAGCGAGCCCCACCCATCTGTCCTGCCCTTGTCAACATTAACAAGTGTCTGGCTGTGTAGATCTAGTATAAAATCAGTGCGCCCTCAACGCAAGGGAGTTTATGAGGAATGTGCTCCAGGGCTGGGGTTTATGTAGTTAAACCCCACCCAGTTGCTATGATACAGACCCCAAGTGGGGAATATGTTATAGTTGTGACACATGCACGAGTGCCACATGGGATATATTGGCTCAGTAGTGACTTAGGCCCGAGGGCCGCAGGCCTCGAGGGCAAAGGCACTACTGAGCCAATATATCCAATGTGCACACGAGTGAGCTGTGTAACAACTGATTTGTTGCATTCCTTGTGCATTCCTTTCCGTGTACACATCACTCCTTTTATAGGACAACTAGTTTCAACTACTTGTGGTGGGTGTGGAATGCACCCAGACGCATGAAAAACGTTTAATAATACACAGGAAGTCATGAATATACTTAATGAAAACCACTAGTGACTACAACGGTGTTATACTATAAAAGGGACCGTTTCAGGTTACTGGGTGGTGGGTCGGCTTTAGGTCACTTAGGCCATACTATGCCAGTATCCAGATAGTGGCACAGTTCACGGCTTGACCTGTGCCATATGGCAGATATTGGCACAGTGTTTCCTTTGATCTGCCCACTCAAAATGCAACAAGAACTATTTATTTTTCAAGAAGAGAAGACAGGACCGGGTACTATTGTTATTGCTGATGTATAACTATGATTTTATGTTGAGGCAAATAGAGTCAATCAGTACAGAGCCACAGACACATAGACACACAACTGTTTTTAGTTCCGTTCTCTATCAGGGCTTATAATAACAGAATACAACGAGTATTGCAAGCTGCGCTGTGCTAATGCCTCTCGCCATGTTATGCTTTCGCTCAAAAAGTATTATTTTTCATTTTAGCTTATCAATATATAAACTCACTGAGAATAAAATACTTGTTTACATGTATTTATTGTTGTTATGAATATCTATTGTATTATTGTAGTGTTTGTGGCTTACCAGGACCTCAACAGAGAAGTTCTGCCAGGATCTGGGGTTCAGTGTATAATATCTATCATAAAAAGACTTGTTTACATGCATATTGCTATCTATAATGCATATTCTATAATGCATATTGTTACTCTATAGTATATGGTAGTGTTTGTGGCTTACCAGGCCTCAATAAAAAACTGATTCTGCCAGGATGATCTCTTACACGTGGGGATGAGCATACATGCATGCGCATTACATACACAGGAATAAGGGGTGTGTCTGCAAGTATATAGCTAGCTTTACAGCTCTTTTCTAACTCTAATGCAAGACTAAGTTATAAGTTGAATAGAAACTTTGTGCAAACAGATGATGCTACTTAAGATTCTGAAGAGACTGAACAGCCTTCGATGTGAGTCAAACTAACTCGAGAAAAGCTTTAGTTTGCTAATCCACGAATCAAAATCCAAGCGAACGTAGCTAGAAGCCTATAGAAGCTGTTAGTTTTTGTCGCATTGCGCAGTTACAGCTGGAACAGACACACACACACGCAGTCGGCTTTACCGTATCTCTCGTGCAGCTACGCCTCGGGACATAATAAAATCATCAATGCATGAAATGCCCACATGTAATAAAGCAAAGATACCAAGATGCTGCAGATAGGAGTAGGCAAATCACTGCACGTAAAATTATAATTTATAGGCATTGTGATAATTATGAGTGTGTCATTCTATATGTGTGCATGTAAAATGCTAAACAGCATTCAAAAACAGTTTGGATAATTACATGCATTGCGGAAGCACATGTGGTGATTTTAGTGCACGTGCCTAGCCATGCACGGTCATGTCAGCCCACACAGTGTACATTCTACTGCAAGTGTATGTGACGTACTCTTATCATGCACAATGTCCTATATACTGTAGTTGCTATAATTATACCTTGTAAATATTACTTGATTCTTGAAAGGAAAAACAAAAGAGAGAACCATAATAACTCACCATCCGAAGGAGAAATTTCCATATCTGACCAAACAGTATGACTCGTCTTGAGATCCCCATCTAGATCAAAATCTTTAGAACAGCACCACAGTTTTTTCGCTACATAGATATCAGCAAAATGGCGTTTGCCTTGTCGTGTTGCTCCTTCGTGTGGGCAGAATATGCTAATGACTGGCTTGTCGTTGTTGTAGTGAAGTGCATCAGAAGCAGCATCTACACCTTCAAGGACACTGGCTCTAACTAGAGGACACACGTTCGGAAGCACATGTGGTCGGGCTTTGACATGGACCTCCATATAAGAGAACGAATCAATCAGTGTAACGCTACAAGGAGAATTGGGTAATCGAAACTTGACACAGTTCCTGGCAAGAAGAACTGGCCCTCCAGAAGGAAGACGCACTAGCCACCCACACTTCTTGATTAGGAACACCACCAGACAGCAGAAGATCCCATATTGAATACAGCCACTGACAAATCGGATGAGAAGAGGATCTGCTGAGGAAGTGAATACACGATGGTCCTCTAGCTCAGAGGGTGGAACAGATCTGAGGAGACTGGGCATGAGAAACTCCACTTGAGAGAAGGAGCAATCAACTCGACCAAGTAGGGGGATGGTGAGAGGGGCTATTATCAGAAACTCCATCATGATTGCTATCATATCAGCAGGTGTGAAAAGGCCGTCTTCGTAATGCTTCTGGAACTCTTCCGATTCGAGCATATCAATAGTGAAAATGCCTTGATCTCTGAACTTGAGCCATTTTGCAGCCTTAGCAGAAGGAGGTTTCCTTTGATCCCTCAGGGAGACAGCATGTTGTGTTAACTCACTAACTTTGTCTAGTGGGACTTGAGGATCCACAAACACAGTGTGGGGCAGGATGTGTGGGTAGTAGTGGACAATGCACATGTCATTGAAGTAGTCGAGAGCAGCATCCAATGCAGATGGATCGAATCCAAGCTGTTGAGCCAAAGCGATACACTCACTCTTACTAAGGATACCTCTTTTCATGATCTTGCAGAGCTTTTGTAGAGCTAACTCGAGGATGAACCACCATAGGGGAACTTTGAGGTCGAATGTAGGTGAATTTTCCACAGCTTTCCGAATTTCATTGGCAACCATTCGTGCATTTTCATCACGACTGCAAGCATTGACGGCGAATATCACCTGTTTCAATGGAAGATTGCTGTAGATGACTTCTTCTTTCAGTTCAGGAGGCAAAGCATCAAACAAAGCTTGGTTTTTCTTGTCGATAACTTTTTGATCTTTGATTTTATCGGAGAAAGTGCCCACAAAGATGGGGCGTGGCGTTATCCTATCCCGCTTGCAGGAGAGAAAGGATCGCAGTAAACTCATATCGGTTTCCAGATAGGAAAGGTGAGATGGAGATGAGGGACCGACTGGCTTTCCATCCTTGTACAAGTCGTCGTGGGGATAATCTGCAAAATCATCAGTGAGCCTGGAAACAAACAGCCCTGCTGAAGCATGTCGAATGAAGAGAGGGGCCACATCGTGAAACTGGGGCTGTCCACCATTGTCGGTCACACGCATCGTTTTTGTACCAAACAGTTCTTTGCTTTCAGTTGAGGAGATTGAGGCTTCTTGTTGTAAAGGTATTGACACCATAGCTTCAACGACTAACGTGACGACATCTTTGATTGCTTGCTGCACAGGAGGCACACTTTCTTGAGAAAGTGGGGTTGAATTAGCTTCGGTTGCTGCACTGGTACTGGCCAATTCTCTGAGCCTGGTCTGAAGGTCACTAGGCAACTTGTCACGAGAGCTCTGGGGTAGATGCTGAATGGCCTTAGCCAGCATTTTGATCAAAACATGTTCGCTCACTTCCTCCCATTTGCTCTCGAAACTATGGAAATGAAGATTGGTGACTGGTCGAACGTGGGCTATTCTATCTCGACATGGAGTACTGTTCCGTACTCCTGAGGGTGGATTACCAAGCAAGAGATCTTTTGTCGCTGATTTACCGCTACCAGCTGCACCCATGAGTAGGAGATTGATGTTGCGAAGAAGAACGTGTCCATCCTTCATGGCGCCATCAAAGAGATGCTGTGACTCTGTGAGAGAAATGATTAAAATTGAATAACTATAATATTATAACATGATAATTAGGCCAGACCAACATTTGATCATGGGTATAATTATAGGTAAAATATAATATTAATATTTCAATCTGACAATGACAATGAACTTTCACGTATAACAAAATTTCATTGCTCGAAATAGTTATTCATGCAGTTTCATTAATGAGTTGAGTTCTTGGATTACAGTGCTGGAAACAAACTTGCCCATGCACTGTCTAAAGCGTTGATCGTTTTATGGGCAGTTATGTATTGGGTAGTAGGCTATGCTGAGCCATAGCAGACTAATTACAGACTCCTATAGCTACTGAGTTACAAGGAATTTTCTCTAATTAGATTTCTGCTATATTGAAAGTTTCTTTCTATAGTAATAGGCTGTATACATGCATGCACTCCTGGCTGTATTTAGTGAAGAGAAAGCCTTATAGTGTATGGGAATAGCTATACACAGTAAAAACACGTATGTTATATGAGATGCTTCATCGTATTTTAGTGACAGAAATTTATGTCATACATGAAATTTCAAAGATGCGTTTCATATTAATATACATAACGAATGTGTTTTTACTGTGTATAATTATATATACTTCGTAAATTTTTCCTAGGATATTGTACAAATAGAACAAAATCTATAACACGAATGTACAGCATGTTTCCGTTCCTCTTACTTCATCCAGTGATGAGTAATAGCACTGTATTCTACAGCAGCATGTGTTATTAGAATGGAATAGCACAGATAGATTTTATATCCCTTTTTTTACATAATTATACACACACGCATTGATTGTTATACCCGTAAGATTATAGCACTGTATTAGTTATACAGTACATTGCTAGTAAATATTATCAGCAATTCAAACACAGGACATAATTATAGGGAACGTGGAGAAGGAATATGAAATGCCAGACAAAGATAGAAGTGGACCCGAGAGTTCTTTCAAGTCAAGACCGACCGGAGAGGATCGAGTAGATCTAGATAGATGAATCTGAACCAACATGCATATAAATATATTATCACGTATTAATCAGTATCATTGTTGCCACGGTATAATTATGTCTTCTATCCATGGTGTGTTTATCGAGTCGTATAGAAATCAAAGCTCCAGAAGACTCCCAAAAGCTTTCAAGGGAGTTTGGACCATCTCTCTGGCAGTCAACTTCTTGAAATAAAAATAATTAAATATCACCCATAATTGCCGCTTCTTGTAAAGTATTGTGTTATAATAATTATCTTTGTTTGTTGTTAGAAGTTTCCATGAACCAGGTTAAATTATGGTGTTAAATACTCTGCGCAGTTAAGGGGCCTGGGTCAGGCACTGATAAGATTAATTTTATTCATTGCCAACATTTTATGTAGATCATGTAGATCATGTAGTGTTAATGAGATTCATAATGTTTATTAATGTTATTCATTGCATGTGACGTCATTAGGTCAATGTATTTGCTTAGCTAGCTGCTAGAACTATTATAGATTATCTTTGGCAACAAATACGGCGGACTTAAACAAGGTAAGAGTAGCTGTTTAGGCCCTCAAAAGATAGAGTATGTTGTTATGATTATATTTCCTTGATGGGAAGTAAAAATGTCCAAAACTTTCTTAGCTATGCTAGCTTCTTTAGCTCTGACAGCCACCCTAGAGGTAGGCTATTTTGTGTATCTCAAGAATACAATAACTCCTACTCTTCCCATCAAGGATACTAGTACCTAGCTATGAGATGTTCATCTAGCCTTGTTTTTGAAGCTTGATCTTGGCATCTTCAATGCCGTATTTGCACTTCTCTTTCTGAAAGTGGCATGACGTCATCACCATTTATGGGACTTATTAGCATAATTGAATTAAGCTAATTAGTTTTTTGGAAAAAGAAAACATTGAGCTTCATTTTGGATCATTTTGATGCAGCATACACTGTATATTGCAAATAATACAGCAGTATGAACATAGTGTAAATTTTGGTATTGAAATCTGGACCCGGGCCTTAAGTTAAGTGCGCAGAGTATGGCATTTCCTATCACATGCCGCAACTAGCCTGTATATAGAATAGGATTTCTACTGCGTTCCCAATCCCTTTCTTCCTTTCTTTCTTGTAGCAGTTATGAGTCCTCTAAAGTTGGTCTATAACATTTTTTCTAGCACAACAACACTATTCTTCTGTTCTCCCTTCTACATTACTGTGCCCATGCTCAGAACAAACCCCTTGATCAGATGCGCTGCTTGCCCTACCCACTAATTAATTTTAGGGGCAATGAATTTGAGATCTGTGAAATAGATATCGTAGCAGATAATTTTTTTTGGGGGGATGTTCGTGGTTTTGTGGTTGAATCCCTGGGGACGAATATTTTACCGACGAATGAAACAATCATTACCCGCTTTTACCTGCAGTGAAAGCAGCAAATACGAAATTACTGATTAAGCATAGCTCAACCACGAATGTTTTGAACCAGGAAATCAAAATCAATTTGTATGGCCTTATAAAATAAACACACCCAAATTACGAAATGTTTTCCAGTACAATTCTCTGCTTCCAAATAGCCTGACTGACATCATAAGACTTCTCATTAAAGAGTGCCTAGCCTCGATTCCATGCAGTTGCTCGGAACTGGTACGTACATTGCATGCGCATGCAAACACAAAAGGGAGTCTATTACTTCGTGCACACGGTATACTGGTTTGGAATAGCGCTAAGTAACCTACTAGACCAGTCTGATAATTATTATCAGGGAGCTAAAGACAAAACGAACAGAATGGACGATGCTATATATATACTACAGTGGAAGCTCCCAATAAAAATTTGGGAGCAGAACTTTTATCCTTATTTCAGAGGTTGTCCTCAGGTGGTCAAATTGCTATTTTATAGCAATAATTAATTTTTATATATACTTATCAGTAGGTTTTACATATAATTGGCAGTGGGTTTGCCTGTATTTAGCAATATTTCACATATTTTGACTCCTATATATTCGAACTGTTTTATCTCTGCAGGGAAAGGCCACATCAAGAAACTGAATAGACAGATAGTTTATTCTCTCTTTGTATCTCTCATTTCATAATCCATGCATGAACGTTTTAAATTGTCATTTAAAAAATTGTACTATTTCGACGTTTCAATGCTCTTCAGTGACTGCTCTTTGTCTGACTGACTAAGTAAGTAAGTGAGTGAGTGAGTAAGTAAGTAAGTTTCTTGCCCAGCATTTACTCCAAGTACAGCCATCTCCAGGACATTCTGCACAGACTTTCCAAACGACTACAACCTGGATTACAAAGCGCTTCTTCAGATTTGCGATTGCTTCCACGAGGCAGATGACCTCTCAGGCTCTACTTCTCTTACCTAGACAATTCTGCCATCTTTAATGACTCAGCAATTGCGTTGTGGCCAAATAATATATAGATAGGCGTGGTTAAGAAACCGTGCGCCTGTTGTGCCACAAATTCTGAAGTCAGTGCAGTGCAGTGCTTGCCTGAGCCAGAGGTGTTGCTTTTCTTCACACTGTTAGCTCTATATAGCTCCCTTCCTCTGACAGGTATGCTATATGCACTGGCTAGATATCATGCTCTTGAAATAACTTAAAATGGCTGTCATGAATTCAACATATCGCAATATAACATTACAGGCTATATTAGTCCTGCATGTATTCTCTTCTTGAACTTCTGTACTGCCTCTTAACTTTCCACTTATGCATGTCATGATACGTAAATTTATACTTCTGTACTGAAAAAGAAAGGTTGTATGTCCATGCAGCAATTATTTTCAATTAAAATTTTATTTTCGCCAATTTTGCTCAGAAGCAGAGATACAATCAAAAGTCTTCCTCTTGCACTAGCCTCGATATCATGAGTGGCTTGTTCTCGAAGTCACTGCATACTGGCTTTGAGACTTGTATCTCTGCTTCTGAGCAAAATTGGCGAAAATAAAATTTGACCCCCCCTGAAAAATAAAGTTTTAAACTGATAGACACTAAAAACTAGGCTTGAAGTAGTCTGCAAGAGAAGTTTGGATAAATCCAATTAGTGACCTTAATTAGCTAAGGTCAAGTGGTTCCAGCCTCCTCTGGTAGTAGAAAGCTAAAATTGTGACTGGTTGTTGGCTGACTCTGGATCCTATATTCCAGCCTGGCGGGAGCCATACCTCTCTAAGCCTAAGACTCTAGGCTTCTTTGCTGTGATCCCAGTCCACAGTGCATGTCTCATGTACCACTCAATGTTTCAGCATGCCTCCAGTCTGGTTTAGTTTTATTGCTCTTGAGTTGCTTGTGCTGGTCATACATGCTACATGCACTGCATTATCTTTATTATCATGTCACCAGCCGAGGGTTTGCACTTTAGTGCTCTAGTCTTATTTTGACTCATGTTCAAACTGTTCTATCTCCGCAGGCCACATCAAGAAAGTGGCTGGTTTATTTAGCCTTTTCTCTGTTTATATCTCTCATTTTAATATACCCCACTTGGGGTCTGTATCATAGCAACTGGGTGGGGTTTAACTACCATAAACCCCAGCCCTGGAGCACATTCCTCATAAACTCCCTTGCATGCCTTGAGCACTGGCTACAAGCTATACGCACAAGCTTTTCGTTCGTTTACAATAGTTTTTGAGACTGTTAGCTAGTTGTATCCAAGGTGAGGTAGCTTAGGTATATAGCAAGTACTTTTCATTCAAGTGGGTATATACCACTTATTGTCCACTATACATTCGAATTTATGGCAAACGTAAACCATCCTTGGCCTCGGGGCTTTCCCCTCGTCCTCGGAGGTTTACTGCCATAAATTCTGATGTTACAGTAATGGACAATAAGTACCTTGAACGTTTTAATCTCTTCCTTAACTTGTACTCATGTGTGCAAGTTCAGCCTCCAGATGATAATATTGTAATTTTAAAATTGCACTATTTCGACGTTTTACTGCACTTTGTCTGACTGACTAAGTAAGTTTCTTGCCAAGCATTTGCTCCCATCTCCAGGACATTCCCACTTGTAGTTCAAAATAATTAACCGAACGGACGCTTTTATCAAAACAAAACAACCATCACCTTGTTTTCTACGTGACTGCTCAAACTCAGATTTCACTCTCAGTCTCTGTCTCTCTTCCACAACTTGTATCTTAATATTAATGTGTGCAAGTTCAGCCTCCAGATGATGTCTTCGTTCATCAGAGGGTGAGCTTTGGAGTTCCAGTTGTAGCACAGCCTTTCTCTACAGCAAGATATCACAGCCCAATGAATGTGGTCTTTGTATACTACTTACTACAAGGCATCAACACGAATATTCTATGCCGGACTGAAATATCACACTTAGCTAAGTGTTTTAATGTGTGCAACAAGAGGATGGTTCAATTAAAAAATTTCATGATCAGAAGTAAAAACTTGGATGAGGCAATAATGTTCTTGATTAACGTGTGTTACGTAACCTCGATCATTATTGAACCATCTTCTTGCATAAGTAATAGGGAAAAAGTGTGCAATAAGCACAGTGATGCACCTAACTGTGCAATAAGACAATTAAAGTACAATTTCACATGACTGCATGCATTAAAAAGCAATAATAGGATATTAATATCCTATGCAGGCACTCGTGCAGTTACTGGGCACAGACTCGTGATAATCATCAGTATCCATGGGATAATGAATTTATTGCTTAGCAACCAAAATGCAGGTTGAATCTGCATGTGCATGCGCGATATGCGGTTGCTTTGTCAACCAGAAGGATGCGTAACAACAAAATTGAGTTTCTCCCAGTTGAAGACGAGTTTAAGAGAACAAAGACGTAAGACTCTAAAACACCAGGAGAGCTTGCAGAAGGCTACTAAAAGATTCTGTAGAGAACAGACAAGAAAAAAAGACAAGAAAAATGTTACAACCAGCAAACCGTTTTGAAAATTGATAGTTCTGAAGGATAAACAGCGTATGCTTGCTTTCAGAAGAGGAAACATGGACCGCTATAGCAAAAGAAAAAAATGTGACAACCGTTTTGAAGCAAAAACGACTTACAAAAAAGCCTGAACAGGCTTAAAATATGGTGGTGCAGTACACTTCTCCATGTGCAATATTCCGCTCAAAGCACTCATTCCCAACACTGATGCCTATTAAATGCATTCAATATGATCGCTAAACTAAACACACTGACAACCTCCTGACCCTCAGCCTCACTACAAAAGAGCAAAGAAGTGCATCAGAGAGCATCAGAAAACATGAAAAGACACTGATAAACATTGCATTGCATGATTATGAAACGTTTTTCAGCGAGAGAACAAGAAAAACAATAATTCATACACTAATAATTATGTAGTCATACAAAGCACTGTTTATCAGTATGTTTTCTGATGCTCTGTATCACTTCCTTGCTCTTTTGCAGTGAGGTTGAGGGTTGCCAGTCTTCAGTTTATAGCAGTCATGCATAAATAATGCATCGAACAGGCATCAGTGTTAGGAGTGAGTGCTGAGTGCTTTGAGCGGAATATTGTACTCCAAAAAAATGAGATCCTACAAAATGACTGATTCTAGCTAGCTATGTATTAATAATTATGTCTTGATACTCTTATTAGCACGCTACGCATGTAAAAGACGCGCCGCAATAAATGCAGGGGCGTAAATCAAAAAGGAGTACCCCTCTACTTCAATCTAGAAACGCCCCTGATAGTAGAAGTGGGTGCAGAATGTCTGCACAAAGAGAAACTGCTCATTCAGAAACTTGCTTAGCGAGCAAACAATTTTCAAGCAACAGGCATTTTCAAGTGCTTGTTTGAGAAACACTAAGACTATCAATGATCAGGTTTTGTTTTGCTAGCCTCGAATCCAGACTGATTAAAAATACGGCGCCTGGTACCTATAATTATTGCATGGGTGATAGTATAGTGCGCATGCACCTCAAATGCTCAGAATAATTATGGGTGATCGTACTACGAACGTATATATAACCTTAGTGATTTATAACCGTTACTGTTTACTAAGAATATGTTCCGTAATACTTTATCTTCATGCATGGGCTGAGTTCTGTGAAGCTGTGTCTTATGCGTTGGTCTAGAAGGCTTGAACAATTGAACACTATAGTCTGGAGGCTCTCATCTACGTCTACGATAGTCCTATAGCCGGGTTGTCTTCGTGGGCAGTTAAGAGCCTAATAAGAGGTACCATACACTTCCCACAGCCCAAGCTAAGACATCCTGACCATACAGCCGTCATATAGTGGTAGACGAGAGGCTTCTGACTAGTGTGAAAGCCTAGTGTGAAAGCCTTTTGAAATAACACAATAGAGAGCTAAGCTGATGTACATAGATAACCTCGGAAAAATAATAGAGGAAGAAAAAGGGGATTCCCCAGATTTTGGAGAGTAAACTAACATGCACATGCGTATGTATAGGGCCACTAAACAAGAACACACACTAAACAGGAACAACCGGAAATGAAACCATTATAATGGGCGTGGCTATTGCAGGGTTGTTGAGAGTGTGGGCTAATCATCGAACTGAGAACAGAGCTGTACTCTCCCACACAGGTTTGTGAGACATGGAGGCATTCTTGGTGCGATTAAGTACAGTGCATCCAGTAGATTACAACAAATTTGTGAGTATCTGTACTTAAATGTAAATATCTTTCGATTGGAACATTTCTAAGAAATGGTGCTGATACCAATGTGTAGGTGAATGACCAAGCTACAACATACCCAAAAATGTTTCCATGGAAACATAAGGTGGTGGGTTTGTGGTGATTAATAGAACAACAGCAAATTGTTATAGTGGGTAATCGGTTAGAGTAATCAAACAGTAATCTTGTACAGCTAATTTCATCACATAATTGTTTAGTTTCCTGACCATCTTTTATGGGTCTTACAAATGTCCACAGTGCACGTAATTCATGATTTACTGGTTTTTAGGTACACGTTTGGTTAGAGTAATAACTTTTGAAAAATTAATAGCTTAGCTTTCAAATTTCTGTATAGTATAAGTTTATAGATAAATGGGCTACATTTTGATACCAAGAACAGCTAGGGGTGTTTCTAGAGATTGAAGCAGGAGGGTGCTCAAGAGCCCAAAAAAAGGGGCCGCGCGCACAGCGTGCGGGATTTTACGCCCCCGCATTTATTGCGACGTATCTTTCAGCTCCTCCCCCATGCAGCAAAAAAGTACAGCACACTGCCCAAGAAACGAACGGCTCTTACTATTCTCGAACAAAGCCAAAAATACTCTAGAGCTTCTCTCTTCCATTCTAGTTCTGTTACTATGTTACTAGACAAAGCATCTAGCTACATTAATTTTTATGTGTATCTTCTTAAATGACAATACAATGTATAATGTTGTAGTTTGTAGCCCAGAGCAATTTATAGCACCGGTACTATAGCTCATAGTTCCCTACTAAATACACTCAAATGGGATCTAATACATGCATAGCGTGATAATAAGACAAAATTATGAGTCAGTCATCTCGTAGGATCTCCATGCACTATTCTCCTGGGGTACATCCTAGCAAACTGGTCAATCACTGCAATGGGGATGGCCAGTCAGTCTAGTGTTAGTCATTGCTTCACAGTATCTCTCAGTGGAGCAAGAGGTGACTGGGAGAGTGCAGAGGATCTTGATCAGCTATTATGCATTACATAACAACATTGCAATGCTGATTGCGTATGCTCAATTGAGCGTGGTCATGACTTGTAATCTAGATAGAGCTGCACAGTTAGCTAGCTAGCTACTGAGTGATACGATTAGTTTCATGGTTGTCTGGGAGGACAGGGGAGTGCTCAAGCTCCCAAAGCCCCCCATTGTACACGCCACGAACATTCTCTATGCTTATTCCATTGCCTAGATAACACTACATATTGTACTGTTTTCTACTGTTTTGATGACACCAGCAGCTGCAAACCACAAACCAATGATGCTTTAATCAATCACAAGCTTAATTAAGAGTGGGGGTACAGTTATTGTACGTACGTCCACTTATGTGGTTAATTAGAGCGTCATCTATTTGTAGTTAGCAGCTTGTGATGTCATCAAAACGATAGAAAATAGTAGAATATGCAGTTTTTCAGTGATATCTCAACAATGGAATAAGCATAGAGGCTGTTCTTGGTATCAAAATGTAGCCCATTTATCTGTAAACTTACTACAGAAATTTGAAAGCTAAGCTATTAATTTTTCAGAAGTTATTACTCTAACCAAAAGTATACCTAAAAACCAGTAAATCATGAATTACATGCACTGTGGACATTTGTAAGACCAAGAGTTCATTAGGAAGAGTACGCAACTCCACTTAAAATCATAGGAGGCGTTTCTCCAATCTTACGTCGCAACCACATGCTGTTGTATAAACAAATTTGCAATGAATAACATAGTGATGATTATCACTATGTTATTCATTTACAACTGCCAGTAGGAAAGGCAATGAATAACATAGTTACTAATTTTATTCATTGCCTAGTTGCGGTTACTACAGCCAGTATCTGTGACGTAAGATTGGAGGAGGAATGCTTTCTGTGTACAGTCTATTGGAGTTGCGTACTCTTCCTAATGAACTCTTGGTAAGACCCATAAAGGTAGTCTCATGAATCAGCCGCACCTTTGGTGACAGTCTGAGCACTCTTTATGTGAAGTCGTTTCACAATGGAATGTATTATGTCACTGTACAAGCTAACAAAACCATAAAAATGCAACCACATCCGCTATCTCTGCTCAGCCACATCACTGCTTGCTGCTCAACCGCATGTAAAGTTTCACTATTTGCTGCCTCCTATTCAAGTCACCTGATGCTTGTGAGCAATCTCATTGGTCACGTTGGAAATCCACCGTGGCCCATGAGTTCATGTAAAGAGTGCTCAGACGGACACCAAAGGTGCGGCTGATTCATGAGACTACCATAAAGGATGGTCAGGAAACCTGAACAATAATATTATGTGATGAAGTCTAGGGCCTTAGCTGTACAAGGCTACTGTTTTATTACTCTAACTGATTACCCACTGTAACAATTTGCTGTTGTTCTATTAATCACCACAAATCCACCACCTTATGTTTCCACGGAAACATTTTTGGGTATGTTGTAGCTTGGTCATTCACCTACACATTGGTGTCAACACTATTTCTTAGAAATGTTCCAATCGAAAGATATTTACATTTAAGTACAGCTACTCACAAATGTGTGGTAATCTACTCTCTAAGCTGGATGCACTGTAGCTTCTCTGTGTCACTGTAGTGTAGCTATATAGAGCTTACTAGCTAGAAATGATGGTGCATACTTTATAAATCCATTCACATTACTGTTATGTCTAGTTTTTGGGGGGGGAGGAAGACTACTATGATTATAATTACTACGATTATATGTACATAATAAGTCATCTGGGTACCTAGTTGAGTTGCACAGCCTGTATTTTGGCCCTAGGGAGGTGTTCCTGTTTAGTGTCAACCCTCTCACTAAACAGGAACACCCCACTAGGAGCCAGATGTACTGGTTTTAAGGGCTGCTAGGAGTTCACAAGTGCTCTAATGGTGGTGTAGGGAAATCTGTGCTTGTGACGTCTGCACAGCGTGTATCTCTAGCTCCTAGTGAGGTGTTCTTTTAGTGTGAGGGTTGACACTAAACAGGAACACCCCTCTAGTAGAAGCCAAGAAACAGGTTGTGAAACTCAACCAGACACCCATATGACTTATTATGTATATATAATCATAGTAGAGGAGCATCTTCCTCCCCAAAACTAACTAGACGCACCAGTAATGTGTTAATGATAATCATAAAGCAACAATAAAATTCTCTATATATGTACTAGCTGTACAGCTACAGACTAGTACACTCTCTAGCTACTTGATCAGTCAGCTGCACCAAGAATGCATCCATGTTGCACAAACCTGTGGAAGAGTTATACTCTTAGATAATTAGCCCACGTGTTGATTAATGACCTCGCAATAGCCACGCCCATTTAATGGCTTCAGTTCCGGTTGTTTCTGTTTAGTGCCCCTACATGCGCACTATCACCCATGCAATAGGTACCAGGCCGTATTTTAATCGGCCTGGAATCGAGGCTAGTCTTGTGCCAACCACAACTATGAAGTAATCCTGCATGTTGCTTTACTCGTGCACAGCACCTTCTGAATTAGAGGATAATTATTTTAGAGGATAAGGAACACTCACATTTTTCTCTGACTCTGCAGCTCGATGTATTCTTGGAATACTGACAATTAGTTGTAGAGTATCATCAGAGGCAGTTTCAGTGATGTGTTGTTCTCTTATTGAGCGTGGAGTACTCACAATTAGTGGTGAAGTATTTGTGTGTTGAACTGACCGACTGTGACTGCTCACTTGTTGTGGCTGTTTATTCTC
Organism: Halichondria panicea; assembly: GCF_963675165.1. Taxonomy (NCBI): domain Eukaryota; kingdom Metazoa; phylum Porifera; class Demospongiae; order Suberitida; family Halichondriidae; genus Halichondria; species Halichondria panicea. Next base: position 5,408,693 of record NC_087382.1, on the reverse strand, counting down.
TTGTTCTTCTTGTGTCGATTGAGATTGATCCATTGCACTTGTGTTTCTTGATTCTGAATGTAGCAGTTAGATCTAACTGAGCTGGTAGATCTATATTATTATGTATTTAAGGACAATCTATGTTAGCTGGCACTTACATTGTGTGAAGAATACAGTTCACAGTCTTGTGTTTAATAGGTTGGGGGACCTCAAAGCAAGTCCACAACTTTTTTCTGATTGTACATGTTACAAGTTGTCTTTGTGGCCTTCTCTAAACAAACATTGGTCACATGACTATCATTAGCATTGGATTTGGGCTAAACTGTGTGACTTGCTCAGCAATAGTGATTGAGCTTTGAGGGCTGTGTGAGACATTAGAGCTGATTTTTGATGTTATAGCCCTACATTATGAAAAGTACATCTCTAATATTCAGATCATGCTCTCATCCACATTCCATGTAGACAATAGAATACCCATGGGGATACTCGAGCTGACACTACAAACATGACATCGATGGGTATAAGATGCTAATGATGTTGTAGATATGGTGGAGTAAGTGTCAGTGTGCACATGCAGCATCTCATGACCCCCACCTGGTGTTAGGGTGTCTACCAACAAGGAGCTGGTGTTTGATATCGTTAGGCCACACTTAAATTGATCTTATGTTTCACGGACTTGTAATCCCCCAAAACAGACCAGAATAAATTTGCACAGCATTAATCAAGGTTCCCACACAACCAATGGTGGTTCACTAGAATCAGTGGCGGATCTAGAAAGGGGGGTTCCAGGGCTCTGCCGGAGCGGGTCAAGGACTGATATTTTACCTAAAAGAAAGGTCGTCACTTCTTTGAAACAGTGAGCATGGGCAACCGCATGCACTAAGCTGGAGAGTTTTTAGCCTTCATAGTCACTGAAACTGCACAGACAAAACTTCGCAGGACTAACAAAGACTAAAGGTAAGTGAGAAGTGCATGTGAAAGCTAGTAAGAAAGGAACAACTTGCTAATTAGTTGCTTGAGCCTCCCTCACTTCTTTCTCAAAGGGGGGTTCAATCATAGATTAAAGACATTAAAAGGAGGGAGAAGGGATTGGAAACGCAATAGAACCGGATGAAACCATCCATGTTACGGTTGACGTCATGTATATGATCAGGCCTCGAAACCAGGCCACCATGCAGGCTTGAATCGAGGCTATATACCGAAGGTGGCTGCATGGCTATGAGTAGCAAAAAGACAGAAGACAGGGCTGATGAGCACCAAATGTGATTGTTCCTGCATACATGCTGTAGGGGAGAGCTTGTAGCATCAGCCAGATTGAGCAAAACTCTCCTCTGGATCTCACCTAAGACACTATAGGCTCTATAAAGACAGAATTATATATACTAGGAGCATGCAGAGCATATTTGGGGCGAGCGAGCAATTTGTGTTTGTTGTACAGTGCATGATGTAAGTTTTATTTATCGCATGAAATGAAATTAGTAACAGTGATTGTGTAACAGTGAATATAAACAAGTAGTCTGATGCAGTGGATTAGATACGATTTCCCTGTGCCAGCTGTATACCCGTGACAATTATTCTGAGTGGTGTAGGGTAGTTTGACTGTGGTGTAATATCAAGATTCAAGGTGAAACATATGTATGAGCGAAAGTTCAGCATGAAGGAGCTGGCTATACAAACTAACATGAGGAGCAAGGTTAGGAGGAAGGAGATATTATCACTTCTTGCCGGACCTAAATTACAAAATAGTATACTGTGATGCTGTATTGTCTATAAAGGTGCATGTGCAACTTCAGAAGTCTCCATCTGAGCTGCTCTGACCTGTCGTAGTGACTGGTCTCGATCACTGTCCTGTTGTCAACAGGACAGGGATCGAGACAACAACAACAATCAATCAGTGTTGAGCTAGATCTAGCAGGTTTATTATCACAAAAACACAACACTTGGAAGTAAAACGTGGCAAGTAAGCTGCTGTGACCCCCTGCAGGCGTGCCTGTGTGATCTTAGGCTCAGATATGGGGACGCTCTGACCTGCTGTAGGCGTGCTTGTAGCCTCAAGAGTCTCTGTGTCTTGTCTGAGCCTCTTTCCCGAGTGTATACCTAGGTAGCTAGCCTCGACTCCAGCGCCTTTCTCAGCGGCTTGATAAAATTTTAGGCCCCCCCGGGCATAGAATTTTAACATTTTAGGCCCCCTCTTAAAATTTTAGGCCCCCCATTATAACAGCGCAACAGCGGTAACATTATGTGACAGTGCATTCTCAAAATATACCAATACAGTCTTCTATTGTCTTCACAGTCTATGCAGTGCCAGTTACTGAATGCAGCTCTCCTCACACACACATGCACATTTCATGCATGTACAGTAGTATACCACTGGTCTCACAGCCACCACACTGCACCATGTCATTCTATGAATCAGGTCTCATGCAGCACGAAGCACATAGGTGCCAACTGTCCCGAATTGGTCAGGACTGTCCAAGATTACCCTTGTCCCGAAAGGAAACTGCTATATTGTGATTCCACCATGATACAACAATTTCTCTCTTGACTTCTATCTGTGATTCCACATTACTTGAGAGCTGAGCCAGTGATGCTATTGGAGCATCCCCACAACAATTTACATCTTCTATGTATAGGAAAACATGGAGGAAGATATGAATTGTTGTCTTTGCACTGAAATTGCGTGTTTTATACTTTTTTGTCCTGAAATTTGCCTGGGCTGAGAAAGTAAGCACGAAGTTGCAAATATGGCGATAGCTATGCAACAACATCGATTGTCTTACAGGCAGATCCAACATTGCAGAGCTGCATCAAAGCATTTAACTCTTATAGGTAAAGCATGAGTAACTTGAAAGGTAAATCTTCCTTCACTTTGAATTCCATGATAGAATGATAATGCACACATTTTTGCTACTTTGATACAGAGTCTTTGCATGCATGCAGTCTCTTTGATGCTTTGTCAACTAATAGAGCTAACCTTACCATATTATTATATCTCTTTGACTTTGTTCTATCGTGCAGAAAAGATAGCAGAAGAGGGGGGCCCAACATTTTTAAATTCTAGGCCCGGGGGGGCCTAAACATGGGGGCCCCAAAATGTTATGACACCGGTCCATGACACACACACACACACACACACACACACACACACACACACACACACACACACACACACACACACACACACACACACACACACACACACACACACATGCACACACACACATGCACACACACACAGACAAAATTGCAACGTTCATCACTAGGAAGGGACTCGCTTCCATTATTATGCCTGTTGGCCATTTGGAAATATCAACTGTCTATTGGCCATTATTATTGTGATATTTATGACATTATAAACTGAAATGAAGCTTGTATGGAAAGTTACAAAAACTACGAAAAAACTTTCTTGTTCTTTTATGACTTTTTAGGATCCCATAATCTTTCTGAAGTTATTTCTTTCTTGTATTTGCCTGATGATGTTGGAATTTGGGTCTTCAAGGCATATCTGCATACACACAAACACCTGATGCAGCGAATTGAGGATCTCAACAAGGAGAAGGTGAGGCGACATCTCAGCCAGGATATGGTTCTATTATAAGGATCATCTCTCTTGGAAGCTAGGAGACAGGCTAGGCGCTTATAAAAAGTAATTGCCTCAGTTCCAAATCCACCTGTTGCCGAGAAAACCAGGGGTGGGAATGAGGCATGCTCTACCTCCCTGGCTCTTTGTTCGTAGGCGTTCTTCTTCAGTCTTTCGTGTTTTTGACAGCAAGCGGTGAGATTAGTGTTTCTGTTTGAGCGAGCATGTGGGTTGAACACTCTCACGTCACAGAAGGTTCTTTCATGCCTGTCCAAGCCACACCCCTCTGTGGACCTATGTCTCCACATACCCTACCTCCCCAGAATCCGCTCATGGCGACGTCTAGTCTTACCCCATCTTGTGTGATGGCAGAGGCTCCCTGAAACGTTTCTCCTGTGACCGGTTGCAGATCTGGCTCGATGCTGACTTCATGGCACACCTCTGTTAGTAAATTTGCCGTAACATCCCTGATTTCGTTGTGTCGGATGATAGGGAATCCACCTTTCGGGCACGAGAGAGCATGTTCCACAGAGAAGGAGCTTCCACAAAGAAGGAGTTTCTGGGCTAGGATCAGTAGCACTAACCAGCTGAGAATACTTATAGACAGCATATATCTGAGGTGCATGTATGGGATGGCTCTTAATTGGTAGTATGTTACAATTATACTGCTCCAAGAATGGTTATGTATACCTATTGTATATACAATGCATGCCATAATTATAGTAACTACGATGATAATTGTGATCTTAAACTCACTGTTCAATGGATGCTACACTTCTGTCTGTTTCATATACTAGCTGTTTTTCACTACTTTTGCTTGTTAAGAAGCACTTTAAATATTGTGTCATGATGATTTCCTCATGCTATGCACTTAGGGAAGTTTGAAAGAAAGCACCAGTTCAACCACATAATGGCATGGCCATCTGATTGTCTGACATTGGGGTAGACTTAGTACCTCCCCTGTAGTTCCCCAGTAACCACGGAAGCATCCTGTGAAACAAGAAGCCCCACAATGTGGGATATGCTAGATCTGTAGAGTGGGTAATTTTCTTGGGGTAAAAAATTCATTCGACTTGAACAGCAGTGATTTTTGTGAGTAAAAAACTGCATTTGCTCCATTGCATTAAATCATTGCCGGTAAAATTAATACCTAGGTTTTCGTGGTTCGGTGAGGGGTCAGCTTGCCCACGAAATTACCAATGTTTTACCTGACGAAAATTACCTGCTATACGATATAATTATGTTTTAGCTTTAGTTATTGATGATTATTTCTTTAATTAATGGCTTTGTAAAGCAGTTGCCAAACGGCCACAGGTTTTTCGGAAATACCCAAGTCGATGGTATACCTTCTCATGGTAAATTTGTTTTGTCCTACCATAATAATAGTAAGCCTTTCCAAGAGCTTCGTAAGTAATTACATTCGTATTCCATTGACATTGACATAACTACAAGTCATGTATATGGCATAATTACTATGCGATTTTTTCCTTTGCAGTAATTGTTGTTGATGATTTTGCAGAATACTTAAAGTTTTGATATAATTCCTGCAGTCTTTAAAATTATTGTTAGTAGAGAGATAATTATGTCAGATTTCCATTTTTTGGTTATGAAATGATTGGGTGTTTTCCAGTTTCTTGGTGAGTGTTGATTGATGGGGTCCGGGGTATGTCTTCCTCCCAATATGTGAGAGCACTGCGATTGAGGGGAGCCTTGTGCTTGGCTGCAAACTTGAGAACACGGTAGATGGTTGTTAGAGGCTGAGGTGACTTTGACTCAATTATAAGCCATTTCTTAATTAGCTAGGAGAAATTTAAGAATAAAAACAACGCTCAAACACAAAGGTGGCAGTAAACTGTATATATATACAGTTGGACAACCCAGTATGGTAAATTCGTAATAGACTGCTACATATCGAATGGGCAAATTGGAAAAGTTAAGGATCCAAACGAAGTGCCAGACATCTGATCCAGGCCGAGTTGTATAGTGAGGTAACAAAACATGCTACTCCTGCTACGATAAAGAGACTCCCATGCACCTATGCAGTACAAGACATTCACGTATATTGAGCAACGCCAGGAACTAGGGTGCAGGTGACTAGAAAGTATAGGAAGAAACAACTGTATTTCATCACTCTGTAGTTCCCAAGTAGTTTAGCGTCAGCTAGCCATCTTGAGAAAACATGCAGCTCCTAACAAACCAGTAGCATACAGGTAGCCATTTCGAAATTATAACATTGGCACCGGGGGATACACCAGGCACCGAGGAACAGGCTATAGTCAACAGCAGAATCCAAACCAGAAGGAGAAATGCTCCTTTGGAATAGAACCACCTCACTGTGAGGGCTGTCTTCGTTCGTAGAGTTTATAGTTTGTCCCATATAACATGCAGACAGTCACACACACACACACACAGTCATGTAGGGATGGCTGCTAAACATATACTGTAATTAGTAGAGCAAAATCTAAGTTTCTATTATTATTGTATTGTAATACTGAGTGAAATTATATTATTCTTGCATGCAGTGCGACACACCTATAATCATAGCAACTATCTTCCCTGAAAGGGTTATTGCAGTTTCAGTATTCGTACATGCCATCGATCGTTAATACAAGCTCAAAGATAATCAAAGGTGTCCAATGATAAATTGCAAGACTGATGAAAAAAAAAAGAAGTGCGGTGAGCATACTAAAACTGTTTATATAGCACGTTTTTTTGTGTGTACGTGTGTGTGCAAGCTGTTCACAATGAACAGGGGCGTAGCTACCATTGTTTCCTGGTTTCCCAGAAACCCCCCCCCAGGAGCTGCTGAGAAAATTGGGCAGGGCTCCCCAATAATTGAAATCAAGCAGCCCTGCCCATCTTTTCATGCACGTGGCTGCAAATAGCCATGAATCCTTGACTCCTGGTTTAAGAAGAGGAAAGTTTCAGGTAAGGGAGAGTGCATGGCACTGCATATTGAATGTCACTGCATACTTACATGTATATAATTGCTATAATCATTAATAAATAAATCATGTAGCACTGTGAATCGTTTCACTTTGGCTAGCTTTGTCTCAGCTAGCTAGCTAGCTACCTCAAACAAAGAAGACCAAGACTTAAGTTCTAGTATCAATCCTGCATGCTCCAGTATTCTCAGACTCACAACTTTATTCGATATTCAGGAAGGACAAGTTTAGAACAATCTCAGCCACATGAAACCTCTCAGGTAAATGTAATGGTGCTCAGCTAGACTAGCAATACACAATTGACACCTGCCTTTTAGAATGTCTATAGCTAGCTAGACTAGCTAGACAGTCTAGCTAGCTTCTCACAAACATGTAAAAAAAGTCATTACAAACAATGAGCAGTAGGTGTAACCAGTAGGTGTGCCCCAATCAAGAAGGTGTGGCACCGGAAGTGGGCGTGGCTAAAATTTCCCGGCGCTACCGCGCCGCTGGTTTTTCAAAGGAAACCCCTGTGTCAAAAGTCTGGCTACGCCCCTGATGAATCACCTGTACATCTATACCAACATAAATGGTTCTGTGCATAGATAAAAAGGCAGATATCTCAATGCTGAGCTGACAAATATCGATCATATACCTCCTCCACCACTCTGTGTGCATTGTAGTCCTCGTCTCTAACTCTCCTTTTATACCAGCGAGCAAGGAGGCAGTACAGGATAAATCCAAGCAGACTGATGCCTACTCTAACAATAACCTCATATATTGTGAGTCTGACGTTCAATGGAAAGCAATAGCCAATAATAAAAGATGAGAACAACACCAGCACCAAACACCCTCCAAACAATCCTCTCATGTTGTATGGAGCTTGAGCACAAATTAACTCCAGCATGGTACTAGCAAGCAACATTGTGAGCAAACCTCTAGAAATTGAAGTTAAGACGATTGTAACATACTTGATTGCATCTAAATCATCGAAATTGGTTTGTAGTAGTTGCAGAATTAGAAACACAATACTGAGAGTCATATTGAAGAGAGAAATTATCTCAATTCTTCTAAGGATGCTGGGAAGCTTGTTACAAATCACTGGGTATAGAACAAATTCATAAAAGACAGTCCAAACCATACCACACCACAAATTGTGATATGTGAACAAGGACAGAAGCCTTGAAACATAACAATTCCAATCTCGAGGATAAACACTATAGTTTAGCGGATGGAATATTGCAAGTGAGCACCCAAGAAGCCATAGCGTTAAGCAGAGGGGTAACAAACGTAGGATGGTCTTCACATCTTCAACTTGCTCTGTAGTGAATGGTCCACCATATCTTGACTTTCCCAGGTTCATTCTTGAAGGTACGTCTTCCTCCCAGTATGTGAGAGCACTGCGATTGAGGGGAGCTTTGTGCTTGGCTGCAAACTTGAGAACTTGGTAGATGGTTGTTAGAGACTGAGGTGACTTTGGCTCAATTATAAGCCATTTCTTAGCTAGGAGAAAATCAAGAATAAGAACAACACTCAAACACAAAGGTGGCAACAAACTGTAAAGTTGGACAACCCAGTATGGTATTTGACTGATACACAAAGTACCAGATATAATGGGTAAATCGACAACATAAGGAATCCAAACACCAGCATAGATACTGAATGCAAACCAGGCAATAAAACTAGTGATATTGGAAGATGAAGCATCAGGCATCTGATCCAGGCCAAGTTGTAGTGAAGTAACATAGCATGCTACCACAGCTACTATAGAGAGACTCCCACCTATGCAGTACAAGACACTCACAACATATACGTAATGAGCAATGCCAGGAACTAGGGTGACGGCACTAGAAAACAAACTTGTAAGAAATAACAGCACAAAACTGTATTTCATCACTCTGTAGTTCCCCAGCTTAGCGTCAGCTAACCATCCTGAGAAAACAGTTCCGAACAAACCAAACACAGGTGGGATAGCAAGTAGCCATTTCGAAATTACAGAATTGACATAAGGTTGTTGATGGAACACATGGTACACTGATATACAGGCTATAGTCAACAGCATAACCCAGACCAGCACGAGAAATGCTCCTTTGGAATAGAACCACCTCACTCTGTACTTGCACCAGCCATTCCTTGATACCAGAGGCCTGGCTTCGTTCGTAGAGTTACTTTGTCTCATGACTGATGCACATGTAGGGATGGCAAACACTATTGTTGTAACTATAGGAGAGCAAAATCTATTTGAAATAGTATTGGAATGAGTGAAACTTGTAACTACTGTGTGGTTCTTATAAAGACAAAATTATAGTGGAACTTCAAAGGAATCATGTTGCTATTAGAAGTTTAGTTTCAGTATTCGTACATACAATCAATCGTTAATAAAAGATATAATTATTATCAGAGGTGTCCATTGACAAATTGAAATTGCATGACTGTATATAGATGATGAAAATAATTATGTGTGGAAACACAACAAATGAATATTATATTTTTACATCATGTAGTAACACATTACATTTTACGACATACATGCATGATTGACAGACATGCAGATGATGAAAAAAACGTGTCTATATAACAGATCATATAGACTTCCTCCATAAAAGCTTGTGTCTTCATCTCATCTCAAGCTCTCCTCTTGTACCAGTAAGCCAGGAGACAAGTAGATCTACAGGATGAAGCCAAGCAGACTGACAGAGCGGCTTTAATCCTAATTATAATAGTGATGTTCAATAGAAAAGAAGAGCTGATAATTGAAGGTGACATCAACACAAGTGCCATACACCCACCAAACACTCCTCTCATGTTGTATGGAGCCTGAGCACAAACTATAGCTGCACATGATACTAGCAAGTAACATTGTGAGCAAACTTTGAGAAACCGAATGTAATATTTCAATTATAATGGACTGCCTAAATCACTGTGATATAGTAGTAGACTGGTTCCAGAATTAGAAACAAGCTCAAGTAATGAGCAATGTCAGGAACTATAGTGTGGCACTAGAAAAAACAAATACTGGAGGAACAACACTACTCTATATAGTTCCCCAGCTTAGCGTCAACTAGCCATCCTGAGAAAACAGCTCCAAAAAACCAAATGCAATTATAGGGATAGCATCTAGATCTAGCCATTTCAAAATTGACATCAGGTCGTTGACGGAATGCATGAGACACTAACTGATCATAAACAGCATACTCCAGCCCCCAACGAGAAATGCTCTGTTTTTTTTTTAACATGTATTGAATAATTTCGAGTGACGGAGGCTGAGAAATGGATAAGGCAAGGTAATGTGAAGCTATAATTATTCAGAGTTCAGACAGAGAGGTTGGAGTCCGCAATGGTGAGGTCCACGGAAGCAGCTATAGATGGCCGTTGAAGGATGACTTCGAAGATTTGGCACCTCTCAGACACATGATAGAGGATCTGAGTAGTGAGAATGATCTTAGCCAGCCAATGGTGCATGGTGCTGTATGGTTGCTTCCATTTGTTTGAGAGCATGCTGGCCAGGCATTTGTAGAAGGATGTAGCTGCTGGGCCAAGTCCACGTGTGGTAGCGAAGACCTGGGGGGTAAAAGAAGAGAAATGCTTTGTTGGAATAGCTTTGTACATGTACTTGCACTAGCAGCCATTCCTTGATACCAGAGGGCTGCCTTCGTTCGTATAGAGTTAATTTGTCTCATAACAGACACACACACACACAGTATATCTAATTATAGGGACAGTTGCGAGCAATATCTATTGGTGGCAACAATCCTGAGTGAATCTATTCATCATATCCAGTGCTCAGAGACACACCTGAGTGAATCTATTCATACAGTGCCCATGCATGGAGTGGTTCGTACAATAAGTCAACATAGTTATAGTGCATGGTGGAACTTCAACAGATTTCTCCCAAATGGCCATAATAATCATGCTGCTATGAGCGTAGTTTCAGTATTTGTACATGCATTGATTGTTAATACAAGCTCAAAGATAATCAAAGGTGTCCAATAATAAATTGCATGACTGTATTAGAGCTAATTATGTGTGCAAAACAGCCTGTTGGGTTCTTCTTGCAACCATGCAAAAGATTATAGCTAGACAGGCTAGACTATTTATTGCTATTGTTTCAAGTTCAGAGATTGACTGCCAATAAATATTTTTTACTTCGTAAGTAAATGCACAATAAGTACATGGTATCAGCAACAACAACAATTGAAAAAGGTAATGCTATTTATAAGAGTCAAGTCCCAGGGGGCTGATCGAGAATAAGAGAATAATCGAGAATAGTCCAGAACAATCCAGAAACGAAAGGTGCATAATAATCATAACAAAAGTGATCACACAAGAATGGTGTGATAAATACATAACAAAACACATCAGGATAGAACAGGGTAGATCAAGATAGATCACAACATGCCAGTACACATACCAACACACCCAAACACAATGACTTAACTCTACATGTATATAGTTCACTCATTTACGTATAACTGTTCTGAACATGTATGATCGACAAAAAGACAGAGGATAAAACGTATCATGCAGTCGTAACAGAATAAAATTTAGTCAATGTTGAGCTGACAAGTATCGATCATACACCTCCTCCACAACAGCTTGTACATTGTAGTCTTCGTCTCTAACTCTCCTCTTGTACCAGCGAGCCAGGAGGCAGTACACGATGAATCCAAGCAGACTGACAGCGGCTTTAATTCCATATAATATTGTTAATGTGAATTTCAATGGAAAAGAATGGCTGATAATCGAAGGTGACATCAACGCAAATGTTATACACCCACCAAACACTCCTCTCATGTTGTATGGAGCCTGAGCACAAACTAACTGCAGCATGGCACTAGCAAGCAACATTGTGAGCAAACCTTGAGAAACTGAATATAATATCACAATGACATAATGAACTTCCATTAAATCACTGTGATAGTAGTGGACTAGTCCTAGAATTACAAGCACAATGTTGAGAGCCGTGATTAAGAAAGAAATGATTCCGATTTTTCTAAGAATACTGGGAAGCCTATTACGAATCACGTATAGAATAAATTCATAAAAGACCGTCCAAACCATACCACACCACCAAGAGTTGTATGTGATTAAGGCCAGAAGCTCTGAAACATAACTGTTCATATCGGGGAGATACAATGTTTCATGTGGTGGATGGAATATTGCAAGTGAGCACCCAAGAAGCCATAGTGTTAAGCAGAGGGGTAACAAACGTAGGATGGTCTTCATATCTTCAACTTGCTCTGTAGTGAATGGTCCACCATATCTTGACTTTCCCAGGTCCATTCTCGAAGGTACGTTTTCCTCCCAATATGTGAGAGCACTGCGATTGAGGGGAGCCTTGTGCTTGGCTGCAAACTTGAGAACACGGTAGATGGTTGTTAGAGACTGAGGTGACTTTGGCTCAATTATAAGCCATTTCTTAGCTAGGAGGAAGTCAAGAATAAGAACAGCACTCATACACAAAGGTGGCAGCAAACTGTAAAGTTGGACAACCCAGTATGGTATTTGACTGCTACACAAAGTACCAGATATAATGGGTATTGGAAACGTTCGGGATCCAAACACCAGCATAGATACTGAATATAAACCAGGCAATAAAACTAGTGATATTGGAAGATGAAGCATCAGGCATCTGATCCAGGCCAAGCTGTAATAAGGTAACAAAGCATGCTACCACAGCTACTATAGAGATACTCCCACCTATGCAGTACACGACACTCACAACATACACGTAATGAGCAATGCCAGGAAGTAGGGTGATGACACTGGAAAGCAAAGTTGTAAGAAACAACAGTACAAAACTGTATTTCATCACTCTGTAGTTCCCCAGCTTAGCGTCGGCTAGCCATCCTGAGAAAACAGCTCCCAACAAACAAAACACAATAGGAATAGCAAATAGCCATTTTGAAATTACAAAATTGACGTTACGAAATATATGAGACACTGATATACAGGCTATAGTCAACAGCATAATCCAGACCAGAACGAGAAATGCTCCTTTGGAATAAAACCATCTCACTCTGTACTTGCAACAGCCATTCCTTGATACCAGAGGGCTGCCTTCGCTCGTAGAGTTAGTTTGTCTCATAACAGATGCACACACATGTAGGGATGGCTGCCAACACTATTGTTGAAACTATAGGAGAGCAAAATCTAGTATTGCAATGATTTGTAACTATACTGTGTGGTTCTTATAATAGCGATGTCAGACCGATTTTCATTTTTGCTATTTCTAACTCCTATGTATTACTATCTCTTTTGAACACTCCAGGCAAACCAGAAAAACTTTACTGCACTGGATTTGGTCAAGCGAATGCAGAGATACAGTGTTTTGAAGAACACTATAGTTAGGAAAAAATTCGTACAAAAATTTACCGCATTTTAATGTACTTGGGCGGGACTTATGAAATTGTTGTTAATACCGGAAATGATCTTAAAGTTAGCATATCTGTAGCCTCGATTCACTTTATGATGTCCCTATAATGGTATGATGTCTCCTGCTTCAGAGAGTTCTTTGGATTTAAAGTAACCATGCTATCTTTTATTTCGTACAGTATATGGTATCTTGTTTCAGAACTCTCATCAATGTCCACCTACGCTTGTATCTGTTTCTTGATCTTTAAAAGCTGTCAATTTCATTTGGTCTAAATAATTCGTTATTAGTGTGATGTAGATTTAAGGCCATACAACTATAAATCTATGATACACTCTGTTGACAGCTTCTAATTAATACAGTAGATTACTCTTGTGTTGTTTTGTGTGCAAATTGAATCAGTTCTTGCAATTTTATAGTTTTGGTAGATTACATTGTTGTCCCTGGAATTCTCTTCAATTTTTCTTGTTTCTTTTCAACAGAGGCTTTCAATAATTACTTTCAGTAACTTCTAAGAACTTCTAAGAAATAAATACAGCAATTGGTACACTTGGCTTGATTTTACTGCATTTCTATTCTCAGCTCCACCCATCTATCCATGCAATATGTGATTCCGCAAGAAATAAAAGCTTATTGTAGCAACTTTTTGCATAATCTGGAGAGAGTTAGAGATAAAAGACATGCTCACTTGTGTTTTTGTTCATTTTCATGTTTGGTTGAGAAAATGATGATCACCTTTGAGAAAAAATCACACACAGAACAAGCATCAAATGCTAAAATCATAAAAACTGTTATAAAAATCAAATTCTACGCTATTTTTTACCCCTGGGAACAGCTGTTGTTTGCTAGACTCTTCCAGGGCTTGCGGAAAGCCCTTCTTGTTCACTCACTTTCTGGTCAGGTTTTTACCTACTGTACGAAAATACGCCCACGCAATACTTCCGGTCTGACATCTCTACTTAATTATAGTGGAACTTCAAAGGAATCATGTTGCTATTAGAAGTTTAGTTTCAGATTTGTACATACAATCGATCGTTAACACAGACAAGCTAATTATTATCAGAGGTGTCCATTGACAAATTGCATGACTGTATATAGAGATCTACTGATGAAAATAATTATGTGTGGAAACACAACAAATGAAAAATAATATTTTTGTATCATATAGTAACACATTTACATTCTACGACATACATGCATGATTGACAGACATGCAGATGATGAAAAAAACGTGTCAGATCATATAGAGCTCCTCCACAAAGCTTGTGTCCTCATCTCAAAGTCTCCTCTTGTACCAGCGAGCCAGGAGACAAGTACAGGATGAAGCCAAGCAGACTGACAGCGGCTTTAATCCCATATAATGATTATAGTGATGTTCAATAGAAAAGAAGAGCTGATAATTGAAGGTGACATCAGCGCAAGTGCCATGCACCCTCCAAACATGCACTCCTCTCATGTTGTATGGAGCCTGAGCACAAACTATATATCTATAGCTGCACATGGTACTATATAGCAAGTAACATTGTGAGCAAACTTTGAGAAACTGAATGTAATAATTATGTCAATGAAAATTATAATCATAGATAGTAGATTATATCCCTCTACTACATGTATATCTATGATATAATGGACTGCCTAAATCACTGTGATATAGTAGTAGACTGGTTCCAGAATTAGAAACAAGCTCAATTAATGAGCAATGTCAGGAATTAGTATGGCACTAGAAAACAAATATTGGAGGAGGAACAATTAACAATTACTCTATATAGATCTATATAGTTCCCCAGCTTAGGGTCAACTAGCCATCCTGAGAAAACAGTTCCAAACAACCAAACGCAATTATAGGGATAGCATCTAGATCTAGCCATTTCAAAATTGACATCAGGTCGTTGAAGGAATACATGAGACACTAAACATGCAGCATACTCCAGACCAAAACGAGAAATGCTCTGTTTTTTTTAAACATGTATTGAAATATTATTGTGAGGCTGAGAAATGAATAAGGCAAGGTAATGTGAAGCTATAATTATTCAGAGTTCAGACATGCAGAGAGGTTGGAGTCCGCAATGGTGAGGTCCACGCGGGAAGCAGCTAGATGGTCGTTGAAGGATGACTTCGAAGATTTGGCACCTCTCAGACACATGATAGAGGATCTGAGTAGTGAGAATGATATTCTACATCTTAGCCAGCCAATGGTGGTGCTGTATGGTTGCTTCCATTTGTCCGAGAGCATGCTGGCCAGGTGTTTGTAGAAGGCTCCAGCTGCTGGGCCAAGGCCACCTGTGGTAGCGAAGACCAGGGGGGTAAAAGAAGAGAAATGCTTTGTTGGAATGCTTTGTACGTGTACTTGCACTAGCAGCCATTTTTTGATACCAGAGGGCTGCCTTCGTTCGTATAGAGTTAGTTTGTCTCATAACAGACACAGACACAGACACACACACACACAGGTATATCTAATTATAGGGACAGTTGCGCAATAACTATTGGTGGCAACAATCCTGAGTGAATCTATTCTTCATCATATCCAGTGCTCAGAGACACACCCGAGTGAATCTATTCATACAGTGCCCATGCATGGAGTGGTTCGTACAATAAGTCAACATAGTTATAGTGCATGGTGGAACTTCAACAGATTTCTCCCAAATGGCCATAATAATCATGTTGCTATGAGCGTAGTTTCAGTATTTGTACATGCATTGATCGTTAATACAAGCTCAAAGATAATCAAAAGTGTCCAATGATAAATTGCATGACTGTATTAGAGAATGATTTAACTAATTATGTGTGCAAAACAGCCTGTTGGATTCTTCTTGCAACCATGCAAAAGAGTATATAGCTAGACAGGCTAGACTATTTATTGCTATTGTTTCAAGTTCAGAGATTGACTGCCAATAAATATTTTTTACTTCGTAAGTAAATTCACAATAAGTACATGGTATCAGCAACAACAACAATTGAAAAAGGTAATGCTATTTATAAGAGTCAAGTCCCAGGGGGCTGATCGAGAATAAGAGAATAATCGAGAATAGTCCAGAACAATCCAGAAACGAAAGGTGCATGATAATCATAACAAAAGTGATGACACAACAATGGTGTGATAAATACATAACAAAACACATCAGGATAGAACAGGGTAGATCAAGATAGATCACAACACACCACGCCAGTACACATACCAACACACCCAAACACAATGCTACATGTATATAGTTAACTCATTTACGTATAATTGTTTTGAAGATGTATGAGCGACAAAAAGACAGAGGATAAAATGTATCATGCAGTCGTAACAGAACAAAATTTAGTCAATGTTGAGCTGACAAGTATCGATCATACACCTCCTCCACAACAGCTTGTGCATTGCAGTCCTCGTCTCTTGTACCAGCGAGCCAGGAGGCAGTACACGATGAATCCAAGCAGACTGACAGCGGCTTTAATCCCATATAATATTGTTAATGTGAAATTCAATGGAAAAGAATAGCTGATAATTGAAGGTGACATCAACACAAGTGCCATACACCCACCAAACACTCCTCTCATGTTGTATGGAGCCTGAGCACAAACTAACTGCAGCATGGCACTAGCAAGCAACATTGTGAGCAAACCTTGAGAAACTGAATATAATATCACAATGACATAATGAACTGCCACTAAATCACTGTGATAGTAGTGGACTAGTCCTAGAATTACAAACACAATGTTGAGAGCCGTGATAAGAAAGAAATAATTCCGATTTTTCTAAGAATGCTGGGAAGCCTATTACGAATCACAGGGTATAGAATAAATTCATAAAAGACCGTCCAAACCATACCACACCACCAAGAGTTGTATGTGATTAAGGGCAGAAGCTCTGAAACATAACTATTCACATCGGGAAGATACAATGATTCATGTGGTGGATGGAATATTGCAAGTGAGCACCCAAGAAGCCATAGTGTTAAACATAAGGGTAACAAACGTAGGATGGGCTTCATATCTTCAACTTGCTCTGTAGTGAATGGTCCACCGTATCTTGACTTTCCCAGGTCCATTCTTGAAGGTACGTTTTCCTCCCAATATGTGAGAGCACTGCGATTGAGGGGAGCCTTGTGCTTGGCTGCAAACTTGAGAACTTGGTAGATGGTTGTTAGAGACTGAGGTGACTTTGGCTCAATTATAAGCCATTTCTTAGCTAGTAGAAAGTCAAGAATAAGAACAACACTCATACACAAAGGTGGCAGTAAACTGTAAAGTTAAACAACCCAGTATGGCATTTGACTACTACACAAAGCACCAGATATAATGGGCAAATCGGCAACATAAGGAATCCAAACACCAGCATAGATACTGAATGCAAACCAGGAAATAAAACTAGTGATATTGGAAGATGAAGCATCAGGCATCTGATCCATGCCAAGCTGTAGTGAAGTAACATAGCATGCTACCACAGCTACTATAGAGAGACTCCCACCTATGCAGTACAAGACACTCACAACATATACGTAATGAGCAATGCCAGGAACTAGGATGACGGCACTAGAAAACAAACTTGTAAGAAACTAGTGTTCAAGCTGGCGCTGTGCTAATGCCTCTCGCCATGTTTTTGCTTTCGCTGAAAAGTATTAGAGTGTTATATTAGTTTCTATAATGAATTTTATATTAAAGTTAGCTTATCTATATAAAGTCACTGAGAAGAAAAGACTTATTTACATGTATCTATTGTTGTATTATGTGGCTTACTAGGACCTCAAGAAAGAAGAAAATTGATTCTTCCAAGATCTGTAGTTCAGTGTATATAATATCTAAGAAGAAAAGACCTGTGTACATGCATACTGTTATCTATATTGTTATATGGTAGTGTTTTGTGGCTTACCAGGCCTTCAAGACAAAGATGATTCTGCCAGGAGGATCTGGATCTGGATCTTGGATATTATTATTTTCTCACACGTGGGGAATGAGCGCGCATGCGCATTACATACACAGGAATAATTAAAGGGTGTGTCCAAAGAGATCAATTTCACAAATGGCTACTGCTAGCTAGCTGTTTTAACAGATATTTTCTGAGTATTGTAGCTAACAAAAAGCTAGCGCTTTAGTGCAAGGCTAACTCATATGTTGAATAGAAAGTTTGTGCGGACAGATGATGCTATGAAAAATTCTGAAGAGACTGCAACAGCCTTCAATGTGAGTCAAACTAGCCATAACTCGAGAAAGAAGCTTTAGTTTGCAAATCCACGAATCAAAATCCAAGAGAACGTGGCTAGAAGCCTATAGAAGCTGTTAGTTTTCGTCGCATTGCAACCGTTGAGCAGTTACAGCTGGAACAGACACACAGACACACACACAGTCAGCTTTACCGTATCCCTCGTGCGGCTACGCCTCGAGGCATAATAACAGCACAAAACTGTATTTCATCACTCTGTAGTTCCCAAGCTTAGAGTCAGCTAGCCATCCTGAGAAAACAGTTCCGAACAAACCAAACACAAATGGGATAACAAATAGCCATTTTGAAAGTACAAAATTGACATCATGTCGTTTACGGAATATATGAGACACTGACATACAGGCTATGGTCAACAGCATATTCCAGACCAGAACAAGAAATGCTCCCTTGGAATAGAACCACCTCACTCTGTACTTGCAACAGCCATTCCTTGATACCAGAGGGCTGCCTCCGCTCGTAGAGTTAGTTTGTCTCATAACAGACACACAGTGCACATGTATATAGGGATGGCTGCTAAACACTAATACTAAATATAGTTCTTGCAGTAGGCCTATATATATGCACATGCATGAAGATACATGCATGCACAATTATGCAATGCACTTGTGCATGTACATATGTAAATGTGGAACGAAGTGGTTTACTACTTTGACTAAATATAGTCATGAGCATGCAGAGTCATGTTATTGCTTTAATTTTCAGTATTAATATCCCATTGATTGTTAATACAAGCTCAAAAAGCATCAAAATAAGTGCCCATTGACAAACTGTTTGCATATATACTACATGGCGAAGAATGGTGAATATGTGCATTTGGAAAAACAAAATACCTCTCCCATTAACGGTCAAAACAAACCTCATACCACATTCATACAAGTAATATAATTGTACCGTCTAATACATAATTATATATACTGGAAAATGAGAAATATCAAGTATAATTATACCGTATAGCATTTGTACACTGTAAAAAATGTAGTGTGCTGAGCACACTTATGGTTGCAGTGAAGTGTGGCTAACACACTTGCTACACTTGAGTGATTTTTATAGTGTGCTGGGCACACCATATAAAGTGTGAGCAAAATAAAGTGTGTGTAGCACACTATTCGCGTAGCAGAGAAAGTGTGCATGGCACACTTGCACGTACATGATATGCACTAAACATCATTGATTTATGGAAGTTTTGATCACGACCTTTTCCCTAATTTGGCAATGATCTTGATCTCTTTCTCAATGCTGCCTGTGATATTCGTATACATGTATAATTATTCATGCTAATCCATAACATCAACAAGATAGTTACAATCATAATTATAGTTTTCTACTTACAGAATCAACACGGATCAGAGAATGTAAAACATGACTGTGCATAAGAGATTGAAAGAAAAAGAAATGAACTGTTTTGAAACCCAACACGTCTTAGTTCCTTTCAGCCATCCACTGCAGGGGATAAAAAAACAACAACATCTCAATACTAACCCATGATGAAATGATAATCAGTTATTTTGATAAAAGTGGAGTATAATAATTGCTTTTCGAGTGTAAAAGCACTGATGTACAATTAATACCCTTGAGCACATGCTGCTTTGGTTACAAAGCATTAGTATAATTCTGTAAATAAGGAGGCAGTTCATTATTACCTGAGGCGCTGCTCTTTACTGATAAGCGTAAAACTAATAAATAGGTAGCGCTCAGTTTAGCTAGCTAGTGCAAAGAGAATGATTTAACTAATTATGTGTGCAAAACAGCCTGTTGGATTCTTCTTGCAACCATGCAAA
Organism: Halichondria panicea; assembly: GCF_963675165.1. Taxonomy (NCBI): domain Eukaryota; kingdom Metazoa; phylum Porifera; class Demospongiae; order Suberitida; family Halichondriidae; genus Halichondria; species Halichondria panicea. Next base: position 5,388,856 of record NC_087382.1, on the reverse strand, counting down.
AGAGTATATAGCTAGACAGGCTAGACTATTTATTGCTATTGTTTCAAGTTCAGAGATTGACTGCCAATAAACATTTTTTACTTTGTAAGTAACAAGATAAATTCACAATAAGTACATGGTATCAGCAACAACAACAATTGAAAAAGGTAATGCTATTTATAAGAGTAAAGTCCCAGGGGACTGATCGAGAATAAGAGAATAATCGAGAATAGTCCAGAACAATCCAGAAACGAAAGGTGCATGATAATCATAACAAAAGTGATCACACAACAATGGTGTGATAAATACATAACAAAACACATCAGGATAGAACAGGGTAGATCAAGATAGATCACAACACACCACGCCAGTACACATACCAACACACCCAAACACAATGACTTAACTCTACATGTATATAGTTTACTCATTTATGTATTTTTGTTCTGAAGATGTATGAGCGACAAAAAGACAGAGGATAAAACGTATCATGCAGTCGTAACAGAACAAAATTTAGTCAATGTTGAGCTGACAAGTATCGATCATACACCTCCTCCACAACAGATTGTGCATTGTAGTCCTCGTCTCTAACTCTCCTCTTGTACCAGCGAGCCAGGAGGCAGTACAAGATGAATCCAAGCAGACTGACAGCGGCTTTAATCCCATATAATATTGTTAATGTGAATTTCAATGGAAAAGAATAGCTGATAATTGAAGGTGACATCAACACAAGTGTTATACACCCACCAAACACTCCTCTCATGTTGTATGGAGCCTGAGCACAAACTAACTGCAGCATGGCACTAGCAAGCAACATCATGAACAAACCTTGAGAAACTGAATGTAATATTACAATGACATACTCGACTGCCACCAAATCACTATGATAGTAGTGGACTAGTCCCAGAATTACAAACACAATGTTGAGAGTCGTGATTAAGAAAGAAATGATTCCGATTTTTCTAAGAATGCTGGGAAGCCTGTTACGAATCACAGGGTATAGAATAAATTCATAAAAGACCGTCCAAACCATACCACACCACCAAGAGTTGTATGTGATTAAGGCCAGAAGCTCTGAAACATATATACTATTCACATCGGGGAGATACAATTAATGATTCATGTGGTGGACGGAATATTGCAAGTGAGCACTCAAGAAGCCATAGTGTTAAACATAAGGGTAACAAACGTAGGATGGTCTTCACATCTTCAACTTGCTCTGTAGTGAATGGTCCACCGTATCTTGACTTTCCCAGGTCCATTCTTGAAGGTACGTTTTCCTCCCAATATGTGAGAGCACTGCGATTGAGGGGAGCCTTGTGCTTGGCTGCAAACTTGAGAACTTGGTAGATGGTTGTTAGAGACTGAGGTGACTTTGGCTCAATTATAAGCCATTTCTTAGCTAGTAGGAAGTCAAGAATAAGAACAACACTCATACACAAAGGTGGCAGTAAACTGTAAAGTTGGACAACCCAGTATGGCATTTGACTACACAAAGCACCAGATATAATGGGCAAATTGGAAGCGTTCGGGATCCAAACACCAGCATAGATACTGAATGCAAACCAGGCAATAAAACTAGTGATATTAGAAGATGAAGCATCGGGCATCTGGTCCAGGCCAAGCTGTAATAAGGTAACAAAGCATGCTACCCCAGCTACTGTAAAGAGACTCCCACCTATGCAGTACACGACACTCACAACATACACGTAATGAGCAATGCCAGGAACTAGGGTGACGGCACTAGAAAGCAAAATTGTAAGAAACAACAGTACAAAACTGTATTTCATCACTCTGTAGTTCCCCAGCTTAGCGTCAGCTAGCCATCCTGAGAAAACAGCTCCAAAAAAACTGAACACAATAGGGATAGCAAGTTGCCATTCTGAAATTACAAAATTGACATCATGTCGTTTACGGAATATATGAAACACTGACATATAGGCTATGGTCAACAGTATATTCCAGACCAGAATAAGAAAGGCTCCCTTGGAATAGAACCACCTCACTCTGTACTTGCAACAGCCATTCCTTGATACCAGAGGACTGCCTTCACTCGTAGAGTTAGTTTGTCTCATAACAGTCACACAGTGCACATGTAGAGATGGCTGCTAAACACTAAATTAAATACTGTAACTATAGGAGAGTTGCATGTAACTATATAATTATAGGTACTATAGCTGCATGAAGCAATGCATCTATTGGCTATTAATTGGATTGCGTTCCTGAGTGAAACTATAGTTCTTGCAGTAGGCCTATATATATGCACATGCAGATACACAATCATGCAGCAATGCACTTGTACATGTACGTATGTAAATGTTGAACAAAGTGGTTTACTACTTTGACTAAATATAGTCATGAGCAGAGTCATGTTGTTGCTTTATTAAGAGTGACAGTACAGTATTAATATCCCATCGATTGTTAATACAAGCTCAAAAAGCATCAAAATAAGTGCCCATTGACAAACTGTTTGCATATATACTACATGGCGAAGAATGATGAATATGTGCATTTGGAAAAACAAAACTTATTGTATACCTCTCCCATTAACGGTCAAAACAAACCTCATAACCACATTCAATATACTGTATAGCGCGAAATTTTCAAGGGGCTTAATTTTCGTGGATTTCGTGGGATAGAATTCTACACGAAAATAAGTCCACGAAAATTGTTAAATTACCTGCTATAACGTGCAAAGATTTAAGGCGTGGCTTCCGGTTAGCAGTCATTCCGCGAACATTGTGCAACGAAATGGCTTTTAGAGGCCAACCACGAAATATAAGTGCCTCGAAAATTTCGCGCTATGCGGTAATTGTACCGTCTAATACGTAATTAAGGAAAATGAAACTAAAACAGGCACAGAGAAATATCAAGTATAATTACAGTAGACTTTTGTCACAGGAAATAAAGTCCGACCAGAATTCGGTCCGGGGGGACTAATTGCGCGCACAGAAACGGTCTATGCCGGACAGCGTTCGTGTCGCATTTCCTGTCTGGTGTCGCGTATTATTATTGTCTGGGGCTATAACCATAGATAGAACAGTAGCATAATGCAAGTGAAGGGGCCAAGCGAAGCATATATAAGGAGAAGTTCAGAATTCATGATGGCCTTCTTTACTACACGTACTCATGCATGGTGGCAGAGAAAGGTAGGGGATTAGAGATGAGGGTACAAAAAGAGGATCATAACTTGCTTGTCATTCAGACAAGCATTTTGAGAGAAGTAAAACCATGCAGGGAGAAGATAAGCTCTAGGCATTATTCCGAGCGAAGCGAGGTTATGTTCGGGTCCTATCAAGGTTGTCTGTGGCGGTGGTGGCGTGTAGTCTCATGAATCAGCCGCCGTTCTTTTGGTGGTTCCAAAAGAACGGCGGCTGATTCATGAGACTAGGTGGCGTGATGGTTGAAGTCGAGGCAAAAGGAGCTCGACTACCTGGACTTCTGGTGAACATGTATAGGCTTTAATACTTGGTGTGGAGTCTTGGCAGATGCTGAGGGATGTCGGTCCACAGTCTTAGACCTCATGCAGCAACAGCCAGGAGTGGATAAACCGGACGGTTGAACTTAAATTTATCTTTCTTGTGTGTCGACCATTATTACGTCTTTACCAGATTGAATGCACATACTTTTATGTGACGATTATTAGGTCCAGATGGTATAATTATTCCCACGTGTATTAAACATGCGCATGCAAAGCGAGGTTTGCACTCCAGTGTATCCCTAGTTTAATGAAATGCATTCATATTATACAGGTAGATCTACTACCGGAATGGAATGATCAATGTCATTACATTGACAACTACTACGTCAAGACAAGACTTCTGTATAGCTTGCCAACGAACCAATCTCACTCTTAAAAAACCTGTGTGCCTGTCAGTAGTGTCTGGCACAGGATTGGTATTGCTTTGATTGGCCCACTAAAAGAGACACCCTGTGGGAATAAGTACATCATTACTAGACTGGAAACTACTCCCCTTCTCTTGGGAGAAAGGGACTGGCAAGCTGCTGTGTTGAAAGTTGTCCCAGTGCGTGAAGAATGTAAACGTCACAAATACTCATGTGCCACCGCCCACACGCTAACTATTACTGCACCAAATATTATCGGCCTCGAGTATAAGTACATCACTGGTGGTCTGTTGCACAGCAAAAACACTTGAAATGCATCATCGTATTTTAGTGTTAAAATGACAGAAATTTATGTCATTTCTACATGAAGATGCGTTTCATTTGACAAGTTTTGTTACTGTGTTTTACTGTGTATCGAGGCTGAAATAATATCACCAACGCATTACGCATTTTGTGGTTTGTTCTAATTGCATTCCAACAGGACAACTCTCAACACGGCAACTTGCCAGTCCCCAGAGCCCAGAGCGAAGGGAGTGGTTTCCAGTCTACATAATTACATGTACTGACTTCCACTCCAAGTGGGCAGAAGCTCTTCCAGTTTTTTTGGGGGGGTGTCCCCCTTTAAAACACATAATCATTTTAAGTACAGAAAAAAAGAGACCGCACACAAGTGTAATTATTAGTTTAACCTATTTGCAGTTCGGTAGCCAGGTCCATTGGTGCCAGGATGCTTTGAAAGCGTGACCAATGCTAGAGCGGGCACCACAAATACACTGTATGGCAAAACAAAGCAGTAGGAAAGTCAATCCACTCAAGTCCAAAGAAGCAGGGAGTGTATAGATGATAGAATGTGCAAAATGCGAAGAGTGACTTGTATCACAGTTCCTGACAGTTCCTTGATACCAGAGGGCTGCCTCCGCTCGTAGAGTTAGTTTGTCTCATAACAGACACACAGTGCACATGTATATAGGGATGGCTGCTAAACACTAATACTAAATATAGTTCTTGCATATATATATGCACATGCATGCATGAAGATACATGCATGCACAATCATGCAATGCACTTGTGCATGTATATATGTATGTAAATGTTGAACGAAGTGGTTTACTACTTGACTAAATATAGTCATGAGCAGAGTCATGTTATTGCTTTAATTTTCAGTATTAATATCCCATTGATTGTTAATACAAGCTCAAAAAGCATCAAAATAAGTGCCCATTGACAAACTGTTTGCATATATACTATATGGCGAAGAATGGTGAATATGTGCATTTGGAAAAACAAAATACCTCTCCCATTAACGGTCAAAACAAACCTCATACCACATTCATACAGTTAATATAATTGCACCGTCTAATACATAAATATATATACTGGAAAATGAAACTAAAACAGCCACAGAGAAATATCAAGTATAATTATATCGTATAGCACTTGTATTTGTCAAGCCTTAGACGTCTAGTATTAGGGTTGAGTTGAAAATAAAAAAAAAGCGATCTAAATGTATACGATTTGGGGAAGAAAGTGTACAAATAAGGCTAAAATGAGAGGAAGTATAGGGCTGGTTGAGCCGCTCAATGATATCTCGTCAGTTCTTCAAACTAATGAACACAGTTGGAGTTAAAATAAGCATGTAGCTAGATCTAATGGTTAAATTAAAAGGATGTAAACAAAATGGGTTGGTGTTGGTTATTATTTTCAATGTGGTTTACATCATGCATGCAGTATGAGCAGCAGAGACTTGATATGCTGAAGACAATCATGCATATACGTTCATGCAGGTTACCTGACATAAAAACAATAATTTACACTAGAGCATGGTGGAACTTCAACAGAATCTTATGCAATTTATCAGACACAGATCATAAATTATATTGCAAATGTCACATGCCAAATTTTTTTTAGAATTGCATGGACTATCATTTTTAATTATAATGTTGAAGAACCGGAACAAGTTCCTCACATCCTGGTGATGTGAACTGTACATGATTTGGATCTGAGGCAGCTCTTAGTTCAGATCAAAGTTTGCAGTTCAGATCAAAGTTCGCATTAAATTTATGCATGCATGCATATAAGCGTATTCCTCTGGAATGATGGTGCATGGCGCTTATAAATAATCAAACAGCTGCCGGATGAAAACGGATGTACGAAAAGCAAGAAGCTGATTTTTCACCCGACAATGTATAGGTCTACCTATGAAGGACCTAGGAGTGCATGACTCAATATTCATGCACTCCTGGCATCACAAAGAGACACTTCACAGTCATACATGATTATCAGTTTTTAACTGCATGATCTTTACCATAATCAAAATTAAAATGTCATATGTACCTCAAAATCCACGATACAATTATTAATTATTACAGACTTTAAAAATAGAAAGCAGTTTTTGTACTCACAACTCAAATACAATTATATAACAACCTAAGATACAGCTAGTCATCATCGTCATCATCGCCAGTGGGTGCGTCCTCCGGCGGCTCTAGTGGGGATGGAGCACTGTTTGCATTGTTAGCCGACGACGAGGTTCCAGCCGTGAGGTAACCAGCTACGCCAGACGGACCCGTAAGGTAACCAGATACAGTCGTGTTGGTGAGAAAGAGATCATGTTTCTGGTCTTTGTACGCCGACCACACAGGGGATTTTTCCAGTATCTCTAATATCTGTGGTTGTGTGTGTGTGTGTGTGTGGAGAAGGGGGTGGGTGAGCGTGTGATTCGTTAAACTTCCTGGCAACCAAGATTGATGATAAGCAAATTCACACAAATTGTCAGTGCAATACTATAGGGAGCGATCATCATTAATTTTTTTCTACACATGTGCTTATTTAGGTTGAGTTTTGGTTCATACTAATGATCATAGAAGAGCTACAATGTACATGTACAGGTACATCCTCAAGCTGTATACATAATTATATGGTTCAACTATGATTAATCTGTGGGTACTATTTTGTTTTGAGCTATGTACTGACCCTCTCTCCATTGGCGAGGTCTTTAGCCATGTTCTTGAGTGACTCAGCTATGAGTGCTTTAGTGGCTGACGGCTTGTCACACTCAGACAGAGGGTCTTCAAGCAGCTTCAGTAGGAACGGGATCAACTCTCCATTCACAGCCTGTGTACGTGGAACAGGGATGAGTCACTTATTAACACTTATGTGAATATGTCAATCAATTATAGTTCCTAGTATTCCATACGATTCACATACCTGTACCACTAGCTCGGGAATCATGAGGTCATATAGCTTTTTGATGGTCTCTGCGGCAACGTGTACACTGTCTTTCCTCTTCTTCATGGCACAGATCAACGGAACCACTGTGTCACACTTGGACATCGTTCGCACACAGACCTGTGAAAGTTAAGAGAAACCGTAACAACTAACTCATTACTAGCTGGCAATAGAAAATAAAAATTGATGCTTATCGAACTAAATTATTCTTTTACTGGTACATGTACAGTAACCACAGAAAAAGAGAACTAAGAGACAAACTTGACACATTCAATAATTTTGTGCAACCCGCAAACTTAGATAGAAAAAGTGCTTCACTAAATCAAAGGTAAATGAGAATGGTGAGCAACATTACGTAACATGCAGCAGGTACGTTTGACCCTATTAATTTGACACTTGTACAGCTGTATTATGAATGTATTGTATTTTTACCTCGCTGTCTGCCAGTATGTGTGTGACCTGAAGACAAGCTTTTGGAATAACTTCGTTGTCAGCCTTCATTCGGGCCAGGATCCTGGGAATGTGACCCAGCGGTGGAACCTGGAACAAGAACCGGAGAGACTGATAATTACAGAATAATTATCAATTAATTTGTTATGGTACTTGCATGTATGGTTGACCTTTCCACCACGCACGGGTGATCGTTAAAAGGGGCTAGCTTCCATCACTCTAGGAGCTTATCTGGTCCGCTAGTGATGGTTGGGCAGTAAAGAGATAAACACAAGCCTCTGTCACTGTCTCCAGGATCTCTCCCTGGATGGGGGGGTTAGGATAGTAAGTCTGACAATTGGAGTTATACAGTGTAAACGCAGAATAAATTTGAATGGAATTTTGGTGTAACAAGAAATTTATTATACGTACATTTTAATAATTGCACATCTTTTCTAATTAACCCCTCAACAAATGTACCGTAACAACAGTATGTGACTAATTCTTACTATAAAACGCACACACATTTAGCACATAAATTATTCACTCACATCAGGATGAGCAGACTGTGAGAGCAGCCCAAACTTGTCGAGTAGTGATATCAAAAACTCCTTTGGTTTCCTCAGAACCTACACAATAAAATTATGCTACATGTAAAGGCAGATACGTACATAAGCTTAACAGCAATAGCTAGAAGCATCTAGTACGTTTAGTCGATCAGTGGACACTCACCCAAGTAGGCTGCGATATAAATATCCTTAAGAAGACTCCGCCCACCATGATCTCCCCTTGTACCTGTGAATAGACCACCTCAAAATTATCGGGCAACCTCCACAGAGTGTCGGGGTCTTCCTTCTGCTTGAGGAAGAACCTATTATAGGGGAAAAAGTTATTCAAACTAACATACCATGAGATCGTTTTACAGCTACAGAATGCATCTTTTTACTTGGGATTTGAATAGTTACTACACATTATTTATGAAGTTGTTTCAAAATCCATATCACACATCAAGGACCCTTCTAAATTGTTTTCTACCGAAAAAACTTGTGAACAACACTCCATAACCCGAGTCAATACAACGTACATTGTAAACCACTGAAACCCTCAACTCACTCCTTGTTCATTTTAGACACTATATACTCCCGACACTTTCTCTCTGGCCTCGTCATTCCAAATCAGCTCCGGGTTCTCCTGATTGTCTGAAATTACAAAGAGTTTCTTTTTAATTGAGCAAGAGAACTAAAACACCGAATAATATAATGAAAGTAACTGCGTGCATTCATTTTGTGTGTTTTACACAAAGAAAACAACATGGCTTTCAACCTACATACCAGTAACCGTTAATGCACTAAAGCGTGACCTTAATTAACGAAGCTACACCACCATTTCACAGTTTATGTAAAAAGAGGTTCTTTTTTTAATTGAGCAAGAGAACTAAAACACCTCAATTCACAAACAAAACATGTTTCAAACTATGATACCAGTAACTGTTAATGCAATTTCCTAGAGCGTGACCCTTTGGTACTTAATTAGGTACTACTATATGCACCAATTCACAGTTTAATCCTTAATTTGTGTTTACTCGCTTTCGAACATGTGAACGCTGGCCTCAGAGTTGTCTCGCATGGCGTCCATGAAGATGAGAGGTAAGAACTTGGAAAGGACAATCTCACTTTAGGACCCACTAATTTGTCGGTGATCATCTTGGCAAGAAGGGAGGCAGTCTCTTCACGAACGGTCGGGTTCTGAGAGTTGCAGAACAACTGAAGGAGGTAAATCAGGGCACCTGTATGGGCAGAGGAGCCTTGATTAGTACACCAGTTAGTATAGTTTTCCTGTGTTTTCTGTACGTGTATAATACTATACTAACCCCAACCATGCAACCAGGTAAGGCATTCTTGTTGTTACATATTATTATGATGGCAGATCGCAGGTATTATATTTACGGATGGTCTCTGAAATGCATCGTGCTTATACATGTACATATTAAGGTAATGCATGTAGAATGGAAGATAATGTGCATGCCAATGAGGAACTTACTGTATAGGACACCTCAATTAAACACTGTGTCAAGTAATGTGTGTGTAATGCAAGCCCAACCTTTTTGAATGCTCTCCTTGACAATCTGAGTGTTTGAAGTGAGGGCTTGGAACACTTCCAGTACCAATTCATGGGCTGCAACACAAGACAAAGCGATATAATTATAAGAAGCCATGTCATGCATGTAGCAGTGCGCTGTATGTATAGTGGTTGTGTATAGGTTCGATTCATAGGGATAAAAATCAGTGAATCTCTGGAGAACAGTAATTCCACCCATAAATTAGAGATTGTGTACAACCCTTTTGAAAATGTATCTACAAAGTCGTGACTTTATAAGTGTCCTTCACTCAAAAGTTGAACTGGTAAATTCATATACTAGCTGCAAAGGATATTTACACGGTCATGTATAGCGACTTACAAGTGGGAAGCATGTAGAGCACCAGAAAGAGGTACTGCAGGACGTTGGACTCTGCAATGCTGGACACACAACTTTTGTTCCCTGTCACGCTTGACATCAACTGCAGCGATATACACACGTAAAGGTGAACTTGTCCCCAAATTAACTCAATGGCATCCAATAACACAAGACATTTCCATTATAATAAGCACCGATTATAATTACATAGTGGGTAAACATGACGAGCTGCTATAGCAATTGCATGCACATTCTATAAATTAGGGATTTTGCTGAGCATGCATTGTTGATTACGTGCGCAATCAAAAAAACATAATTAATCCTATCAAGATTTGCCAAACGAATTTCCTCGCCAAGTTGACCCACTATTGTGTTATGGTATTCAGACTTCGTTTCACTGTACGAATTCCGGTGCATCAATATTTAGGTCACCTGCAAAGTCCCTATTTGCCTATTTCATATTTCATAGCTGCATGTTATCATGGGAAAGTGTCACGGTAATAGTATATTCAAGTTACTAGGCTCTCTAGAAAACTACTAACTGAGCAGATTACAAATAGTAAGAAAAACGAACGCCCATGCATGCATGCACAGTTACTGTACTGTACCTTTCATTTTCCATGAAAACAATGAAGTACTACATATACACACATGACATGTGTTTCTTTTAAGCATGAATGAACATCAACAACAGTTTAGTTCATTTGATTTAGTGCATGTGATTTGCAAGTTCGAGAGAAATGAATCAGTTCAATTCTACAAGTAGAAGTTTGAATATACCAAAGACAAGACACCGCTGCAAATGTCACTATCAAGTAAGATGGTTTTACTCTAAGGGAGCGTTTCTTCTCCTGTTTAATGTTACTTTGGCAAGCATAGCATGCTTCACATTATTAAGCATACTTTCCAGCAATATAAAAGAACGCAACTTCCAGAAATGGCGGATTGTTATTCCTGTTTGTTTGTTTGGCCATAGATGTAGGAGAGAGGGATTGGAAACGGAAGTAGATTTCAATGTACTTCACATAATTATGACCTCGATAAACATCCGCGCCTCGCTTAATGAGGGCTAATCTATTCCCCAGGAACTTCGCGGGTAACTGAGATTATTGCAAATCTAGGATTTTATGAGTTGTCACTAGTATTCTGTCAAGTTTTCCAGTATCCAGTGCAACTGTGCTTTATATAGATAGTGAATAACCATTATTTAAGCTCTATTTACCGTTGCAACTATCTTCTTCATTGAATTTAGGTAAGTTTAATCTTGTATTGTACACATTTATCCCTTTTTCTCTGAAATGATTAATGTTTAAGTCGTATACTTCAATATGCTTGTTGGTAAATCATGTGGTATCACCCCAAGCCAAAGAAAATTAGTCATACATCAGCTGGTAGAATTTAGTGCTAGAAAAAAGTTGAATTAAAGAGCACTACTAAAGATCCCTTTTTTGGGAATACGCTAAGCGTTACAGAAATTTTAATTTTAGGCATACATTCCCTTATGATTGGTGATCACCCCAAGAGCATTAGTTTTGGATCAGGTGGATGTATAGCTTTTGTGTGCATGAATGTGTAGTCACCTATTTTTACCTCATAATTGTTATTGGCCCGGTAGTAGATTGTGATGAAGGGCCTGTAGCCCCGAGATATTTAACTACTACAAATGCTGTTTCATCTATATTTTATATAGCAATACCTCGCAAGCCAAAACTTACTGAGTACGCTGAAGAAAAGAAGACAGAAGAATACCCCTCCTCTCTACACCCCTACACGTCACCGCCCTCGTAAATGTTATCGGCTGTTCCGGCTATATATACACCCTTGTATATACCTCACCAGCTTCTCTCCATCTAAGACTGTCTGATTAGAGTGCTAAACTAATCATAATTATAGCTGTATAATAATCATTTTATCGTGTAAGTTTTTGTTAATGTTGTTTAGTTTGATCCCACTCGTTTTACACTTAGAAAGCAACTGGCAGTGCTGTGGAGTGTTTTTGCTGTCTCCAAGTGTATGTAATTATACTTAATGAATTGGAAATTGAAATGTACGCTCACTAGCCTAGTATATATATATAGTACAATTGATTCATCAAAAGTGAAAACAATAAATTATTATTAAGAAAGTTACATGGTGTATTATGTATCTTGTCGTATGAATGATCATGGTTATTGCCTCAAACTAGTGGACTTCTTGATGGTTTTCTTTTTCATTTAATTAAGTTGGCAGCAAAAGAGAAGCCTCTGACAGTCACAAATATATTCACAATTTCAGGGAACTAAGCATCCTCTGATGATTTTATATCTACTGTGAAACAAGTATCCAATACCACTAGCTCTGCACATTCTCCTTACTATTACCATGTACCACCAATGCACTGTTGTGTTGATTGTGTCTCTTTCCCTCTTCTTTCACCGCTTATGCAATGAGTTTTCCTCATTTTGAGGCAAGAAAAGAAGACAAGAAAGCGAGGCGCGGATGTTTTCCGAGGCCCACTTCCGTTTCCAATCCCTCTCTCCTACATCTATGGTTTGGCTTGCTGGCAAGTGTTATATCAGGGTGGGTAGCAGACGCAAGACTTGGAAACTACAAAGTACTTCGGATTGGTTGGATACTGTTATTTCTTACAAAAATGGCTTTCAGCGCATTTCTTCTAGTCCCCACGAACTTACAAAATTACTACGTAGCCTATACTTTGTTCACTTTGGGGGGTAGCATCTTTATGGTGGGGTTGGTAGCCTCCATTGTAACTTCACTACAGCTTGGTTTGGACCAAATGCCAGATGCTTCTTCCTCAAGCATCACTGCATTCATTGCTTGGTACATTTTTAGTATTTTTGTTGGCGTGTGGCTCAGTTTTATTGCCGTTTATTGTCTCTCGAAGATTTGCACAAGTGTGCTTCTCAACACAAATAGTACCCAGCTATTGTTAATTGTACCACCTTTATGCATGAGTATCATTCTTGTTTTGGATTTCATCTTAGCCAAGTCATGGTTGATTATTGAGCCCAACTCTCACCACAAGCTATAAAAACCATCTACCAAGTTCTCAAGTTTGCAGCCAAGCACAAAGCTCCCCTCAATCGCAGTGCTCTCACATACTGTGAGGAAGACGTACCTTCAAGAATGGACCTGGGAAAGTCGAGATACGGTGGTCCATTCACTACAGAGCAAGTTGAAGATGTGAAGACCATCCTACGCCTGTTTACTCTCAGTATTTCACTATGGTTTGTCTGCTTCCCTCTTATGCTCAATAACTCACGAATGATTGCAAAGATAAATCCACTAGGTTCAACCTATTGTAATTCGCTATTAATTGGCTTGGTAACCTACAACACTTGGTGGTACGGAATGATATGTACCTTGATTAACGAGTTTGTTATTTACCCGATATTCAAAAACAAGTTTCCGAGTATTCTAAAAACTATTGGCCTAGTGTCTTTTGTGAATACCATTCTCAACATCACTTTTCTCGTTATACGTTTGAGCTTAACTCAATACTTAATGAACAAACAAATGGTTGTTATATTGTACTTAACTTCAATATCAAACGGTTTGCTACGAATGATACTCATTTGCGCTATGCTGGAGTTAGTTTGTGCTCAAGCTCCGTACAGAATGAGAGGGCTTCTAACTGGCTACACGAATGTACTTGTTTTAATCTTTTATATTATAGCGATAAATTTAGAATTAGACTTAAAATACTCGCTGGTCATATTCGAAGTGAAGACAGGCATCAGTTTGTTTGGATTCATCTTGTACTGCCTCCTGGCTCGCTGGTACAAAAGGAGAGTTAGAGACGAGGACTACAATGCACAAGCTGTTGTGGAGGAGGTCTATGATCGATATTTATCAGCTCAGCATTGAACACTATATACTATACGCTAGATAGATAAAACTAATAATGATATACAATGTACATTGAAGGTATTCACTGTAGAAGGTTTTGTTTTATTTATTTGTTTTATGTACATTGCAAGTGCTGTAGAAAATTAATTTTTCGGCAAATGAATTTTCAGTTGACATAGCTTCAGTACATGTATAGGTAACAATTCGAGCATTCGTAATACAAACACTACATAATTATGATATCACATTTATACATGTATACATAAGCTACGTACACGAGTGGCTTAAAGGAATGATAACACAAGCCATAATACTGTATACACTAGCTGTAGCGGGTAATGTTAGTGAGTGTATACCTTTTCGTGGGTGCAAAATCATCTCAAGGCCACCCTATTAAATTGGACGTGCTGCCAATGGATCTAGTAGCCCAAGAATCAAACCTGCTCATTCTCACCTAACAATATCAAAACTTTGAACTATAAACTCTGAATTTTTGCTTACAATAACATGTTTACACTTCTACCTTTTGAGACTGTGTAGATTACGCCCCCCCCTGCCCTCCCTAAAAAACAACCTTTTCACAAATCAGGACAAAACTTTGCTCACAGCAATAGCCCCACCCCATCTATACCTTTATTTTCATACCATTATGAGGTAAAGTCACACCCAAATCAATCGTGGAGTGCGTGTTTTGTGTACCTTGAGAGTTAGCATCTGCAGCTTCTTGGCACCCTGGAACCTGAAGAATGAGAAGAGGAGTTTAAAATGTTCGTTGCACTGTGTCTCCACTCCTGCGTTGTTATGGATCACGTTGTACAGCGCCTCTAGGGCTATCTCAACCTGTCAGACCATGGTAGCAGATAAGTGACATCATGCACATGCTATCATTGTAACAGTGACTCATATATACACTTAACAGTACTTAAAACATCATTAGACAGCTGGGGTGCATGGAGTTATACTAGAGTAAATTACAAGTATCAATATTCTAGAGAGGGGTAGATAACGGTCAGCACTCCCATACAGAAATGTCAAGCTTGTAACAAGCTTGCTACAAGGTGGTTTGGTTGCAGAAAGGTTGTTACAACCTGGAAAACAGGTTGTAACAACCTTGCATTGTGGTTGTCATTCACCTTGGGCTGGTCTTCTGTAGTCCTCTGTGGTGAGGGGGGCTAGCTCGTCTCTGTAGGATAGTCTCAGCTAGTCAGGCCTGGTGGCTGGTCTGATGATGGGAGGAGTGATGTAATGATCAGGGTCAGCTTCTTCCTCTGCTCCATCAGTGTAAGGTGGGTACACGGGGTCTCTTTGATCATATTTGTCTACTGCTTCGAGTAATTCATTATCATTGTTTTCATCGGCTACCAGCTGATACATTTCCCGGGCATTTTTAGCTCGTCGGAGTCTCATGTCTGCAGCACCTGCTCCTAAGTTCCTTATGGTGTCCTCTATCTTCAGCCATGTACTACTCTTCTTGAGTACGAATATTATTGGTAAAAATGGTAGCTGAGGGCTGTCACAAATAGGGTAAATAATATAGCCATTGAAATATTGGCTAGTGCTGACTGATCTTTATTTGTATCTTTGACATAGGAGGTGCCAAATGCTAGAATAGCAACGTTGAGTAGATAGAGATTTCCGAGGGAATCACAGAACTTAGCTACTTTTAACAAACGATTATTCAGTAGTTTCCATCCAATCAGTCCAACTGATACAGCCCCAGATGATAGCACGGGAAGAAAATTGTCTGGAGCCATGGAAGCTAGTATATTGTGAACAATAAGAGCAAAGAGGAGCAGTCCCACCCAGTAGCGATGCTTGGGAGTGAATGGAGCATGATATGCGTCCATGAAACCAATGTACTTTGTTTTTTGGTCTATTTCATAACCTTGGAACAGCGCGGAAACTATTGTCCAAAAAAGAGCAGCACAGTGAACAATCCACCAGCAATGAGGATTATGGCTGCATCAACAAACTGAGGGATGTGTTTGGGAGTGAAGTATAGCACATTGCCGTTAAACAACCATACTGTCTTGGTGGATCCGTCAGGATATTCCAAGACCCTGTTTTATAGTGCATCAATGATAAACTGTAAACATTTTTGATAAGAGAATAAAACGAGAGTGCCTAGGGCAGCAACTGGGTTCCTTTTGGAGAGGAGCTTTGCAAATGAGTCAAAGTACTTGCTCAAAATGATAATAAGAAACATAAGAAGAAACAGGTAAGCGGGAAAGACAACTTGAAGGAGTACTTTTGCTTGAGAGTTCATTCCATCGTAAAAGCATGTCTCGATTCCCAGGTCAAGATTCAACCATGATACAAAAACTGATAAAAAGTTGTTTAAACTATATAGAAAAAAAAATTGCTTTATTAGCAACTACTATGTTGGCGTAAAATATGAGGCCATGAATAGTTCCAGTTGCTATAGTGATGTTGAGCACGAGAATTAAAGCAACTAGCAATATGCCTGCCAGCGCAAATGGTATTAGTAGAAGAAGGTAAAGATCAGAGCATTCTTTACAGTTTGACGTAGCTAATACAAGACTGAGTCCTGGTTCACATTCTCCACACAAGACACCACTTCGATTGTAGGCACACTGTTTGTCAGGGTTGCTTAGACGGATGTTGACTGGTTTTTGCACACAATAGTCAAGTGTACTGCTAACAACGTAACCTGTTTCGTTCGTAGTATTTATGACTTCTATCCACATGTTGTTATTTCTTTCCAGCGTTACAGTTCCATTTTCCTCAAAACAGTTTGTTATCCGATATCTTTGTTGCAAGTCTAGATCACAAACACACTTGCACTCAATATCGGACTCGACAGATTTGAGCCCAATAGGGCATGAGCAGATTTGAAAAGAAATATTGATAAGTTGTCTTGAAATTCCCAAATTAATGCATGGACCTTCAGCATAGAGTTCCACTTGAGCAGAGCTGTCTTGTGAGAATACATTGTACTCTAATTCTGTGCACTGATTGCCAACTTCTTGTTCTGCCTGTCCTTCTTTGAGACGACCAACTCTACTCTCAGTGATAACAGAACTGCAAATTGTTGCATTTATTGGATTTTCAACTTGGTCAACAGCCATAACACTGATTTTAAATGTGTATCCCTTTCTTGTGGAAA
Source organism: Halichondria panicea (assembly GCF_963675165.1). Lineage (NCBI taxonomy): Eukaryota > Metazoa > Porifera > Demospongiae > Suberitida > Halichondriidae > Halichondria > Halichondria panicea. The sequence continues at coordinate 5,371,943 of NC_087382.1, read as the reverse complement.
TAATTTTATAGTCATTTTTGCAATTAAAGAAATACTTGAACAGGTCTAGAGGATATTGACAATTTGGTGGAGGATTTTATAAGCGTTACTGATGTAGTCCAACCCTTTTGAAGATTTATATTCAGCCTTTTTACTTAACTTGCTGTACACCTGTCCAACAGACCTCCGTATATGTCTGCTCCTGACTGGGTAGCTGTGTTGTTAGTCAATGTGTTGAAATAGTTTACGGAGCCATGATTATACAATTTAATTGTTTGAAAAAGCATTCAGCAAAAATAGTTTGAGTAGCATCATCTTCTGTGGCCCCTCCTCCACACGGGCTCCTCTGTGTGTCATCTGCCACAAATATCCCCCCTCCATACTGAGCCACGTTGTTGTTAATCATCAACATGACATATGTTAAATTTTTCTTTTTAAATAGGTACAGTTTCGAAAATTGCTGTAGATACATTCCATCTCCAATAGCATTAGCTGTGTTTGAGTCAATGTTAACGTACGATTGAGTAAGGTTAAGGCCGGGTTGTTGCTAATGCATTAATACCTCCACCATTCTCGGCAATGTTTTCAGTAATCTCACTTTGTTTACTTGGAATGTGAAATTCAATTGTACTTGAAAAAGCATAAATCCCTCCACCATCCTGGTGTGCTGTGTTTTGATAGATATTTATTGGCTTATATATGAAGAGTGTACTTTCTCTCAGAAATATCCCTCCTCCAAAGGTAGCCGTGTTGTTGGTGATGATCACTCCTTCCGTGTTAATGTATATTCGACTCTGTTCAGCACTGATGGCTCCTCCAAGCATACCCCGAATTACTGAATGTTGTAGGTCCATTAAAGTCGACTCGACTGTCAGAAACATAAATAATGCCTCCATCCTCCATAGAACTGGCCATGTTATTAGCAATGTTAGTGTCTTTAAATATCAAGAAAGACGTAGAAACATATATCATGACTGCCTGAGACAACACCAATCGCTCCACCATAGTCAGCACTGTTGTTTGTCAGCTCACTGTTGGAGATGGACACACTGCCTGAGACAACATCAATCGCTCCACCACAGTCAGCACTGTTGTTTGTGAAGTTACACCAGATACCACTTGTAATGCTCCTCCGATTACATCACTGTTGTAGTTGAACTCTGTGTTGGTGATCAGCGTATTGTTTGATTCAATGTAAACTGCACCTCCATCATTCCTAGTGAACTCGCTATTTGTTATGTTCACATTGTCAGCCTCAACATGTAGTGCTTGACCAGTGTTGTTCAAAGAGAGTGCTCTCAATTGTTGCAGTTCGAGTATTAGCAATTTTAACGAGCTGGTTTTCCAAGTCTGAAAAATAGCGGTCTTTGATGTGCACATTATTGGCACCGTCAATGATAAAAGTTTGATCATTGTTTTGAGGTCCTAAATTCGCTCTAACAAAACCAACGTTTTCGATATTTAATTCAGAAATACTAACAAAAAATATCTCACCATTGCTAAGAAATTCAACTACAGTTGTACTTGTGTTCTGGCCAGTGATTTGCACATGTGAGAAGTTACGAATCAATAAACGATCAGTTAAAACATGATCTCCAGGTAGAAAGCTTAAGGTGAGATTGTCTCCACCAGATAACACGTCTGCTGAAACAAGTTCCATTTCGATAGTCATGACAAAAGTCAGTTGAATCCACTGGCACAATGTGATAGTGCTCACTCCTGGTAACAGTAGCTAGGGTCAGTACCAGCACTAACCAGCTGAGAATACTTATAGACAGCATATCTGAGGTGCATGTATGGGATGGCTGTTAATTGGTACGTATGTTACAGTTATGCTGCTCCAAGAATGGTTATGTATACCTATTGTATATACAATGCATGCCATAATTATAGTAACTACAATGATAATTGTGATCTTAAACTCACTGTTCAATGGATGCTCCACTTCTGTCTGTTTCAGTATACTAGCTGTTTTTCACTACTTTTACTTGTTAAGAAGCACTTTAAATATTGTGTCATGATGATTTCCTCATGCTATGCACCTAGGGAAGTTTGAAAGAAAGCACCAGTTCAACCACATAATGGCATGGCCATCTGATTGTCTGACATTGGGGTAGACTTAGTACTTCCCCTGTAGTTCCCCAGTAACCACGGAAGCTCCTGTGAAACAAGAAGCCCCACAATGTGGGATATGCTAGATCTGTAGAGTGGGTAATTTTCTTGGGGTAAAAAATTCATTCGACTTGAACAACAGTGACTTTTGTGAGTAAAAAAACTGCATTTGCTTCATTGCATTAAATCATTGCCGGTAAAATTAATACCTAGGTTTTCGTGGTTCGGTGAGGTCAGCTTGCCCACGAAATTACAAATGTTTTACCTGACGAAAATTACCTGCTATACGGTATAATTATGTTTTAGCTTTAGTTATTGATGATTATTTCTTTAATGGCTTTGTAAAGCAGTTGCCAAACGGCCACATGTTTTTTCGGAAATACCCAAGTTGATGGTATACCTTCTCAAAATAATTATGGCAAATTTATTTTGTCCTATCATAATATAGTAAGCCTTTCCAAGAGCTTCATAAGTAATTACATTTGTATTCCATTGACATTGACATAACTACAAGTCATGTATACATGTATATGGCATACTTACTATGCGATTTTTTCATTTGCAGTAATTGTTGTTAATGATTTTACAGAATACTTAAAGTTTTGATATATTCCTGCAGTCTTTAAAATAATGGAGTTTTATTGTTATATACCGTATAGCGCGAAATTTTCGAGGCACTTATATTTCGTGGATTGGCCTCTAAAAACCATTTCGTTGCACAATGTTCGCGGAATGACTGCTTACCGGAAGCCACACCTTTAAATATTTGCACGATAGCAGGTAATTCTAATTAAAGAACAATTTTCGTGGACTTAATTTTCGAATAGAATTCTAACCCACGAAATCCGCGAAAATTAAGCCCCTCGAACATTTCGCGCTATACGGTAGTAGAGAGATAATTATGTCAGATTTCCATTTTTTTGTTATGAAACGATTGGGTGTTTTCCAGTTTCTTGGTGAGTGTTGATTGATGGGGGTCCGGGGTATGTCTTCTTCCCAGTATGTGAGAGCACTGCAATTGAGGGGAGTCTTGTGCTTGGCTGCAAACTTGAGAACTTGGTAGATGGTTGTGAGAGACTGAGGTGACTTTGGCTCAATTATAAGCCATTTCTTAATTAGCTTAGGAGAAATTTAAAAATAAAAACAACACTCAAACACAAAGGTGGCAGTAAACTGGACAACCCAGTATGGTAAATTCGTAATAGACTGCTACACATCGAATGGGCAAATTGGAAAAGTCAAGGATCCAAACGAAGCGTCAGACATCTGATCCAGGCTGAGTTGTATAGTGCATGAGGTAACAAAACATGCTACTCCTGCTACGATAAAGAGACTCCCATGCACCTATGCAGCACAAGACATTCACGTATATTGAGCAACGCCAGGAACTAGGGTGCAGGTGACTAGAAAGCAAACATATAGGAAGAAACAACTTACTCTGTAGTTCCCAAGTAGTTTAGCGTCAGCTAACCATCCTGAGAAAACATGCAGCTCCTAACAAACCAGTAGCATGCAGGTAGCCATTTCGAAACTATTACATTGGCACCAGGGGGATACACCAGGACACCGAGGAACAGGCTATAGTCAACAGCAGAATTCAGACCAGAAGGAGAAATGCTCCTTTGGAATAGAACCACCTCACTGTGAGGGCTGTCTTCATTTGTAGAGTTTATAGTTTGTCCCATATAACATGCAGACAGTCACACACACACACACACAGTCATGTAGGGATGGTTGCTAAACATATACTGTAATTAGTAGAGCAAAATCTAAGTTTCTATTATTATTGTATTGTAATACTGAGTGAAATTATATTATTCTTGCATGCAGTGCGACACACCTACAATCATAGCAACTATCTTCCCTGAAAGGGTTATTGGTTTCAGTATTCGTACATGCCATCAATCGTTAATACAAGCTCAAAGATAATCAAAGGTGTCCAATGATAAATTGCAAGACTGATGAAAAAAAAAAGAAGTGCGGTGAGCATACTAAAACTGTTTATATATGTACGTGTGTGTGCAAGCTGTTCACAATGAATCACCTGTACATCTATACCAACATAAATGGTTCTGTGCATAGATAAAAAGGCAGATATCTCAATGCTGAGCTGACAAATATCGATCATATACCTCCTCCACCACTCTGTGTGCATTGTAGTCCTCGTCTCTAACTCTCCTTTTATACCAGCGAGCAAGGAGGCAGTACAGGATAAATCCAAGCAGACTGATGCCTACTCTAATAATAACCTCATATATTGTGAGTCTGACGTTCAATGGAAAGCAATAGCCAATAATAAAAGATGAGAACAACACCAGCACCAAACACCCTCCAAACAATCCTCTCATGTTGTATGGAGCTTGAGCACAAATTAACTCCAGCATGGTAGTAGCAAGCAACATTGTGAGCAAACCTCTAGAAATTGAAGTTAAGACGATTGTAACATACTTGATTGCATCTAAATCATCGAAATTGGTTTGTAGTAGTTCCATAATTAGAAACACAATACTGAGAGTCATATTGAAGAGAGAAATTATCTCAATTCTTCTAAGGATGCTAGGAAGCTTGTTACAAATCACTGGGTATAGAACAAATTCATAAAAGATTATCCAAACCATACAAATTGTGATATGTGAACAAAGACAGAAGCCTTGAAACATAACAATTCCAATCTGGATGATAAACACTATAAGCATGGTTTAGCGGATGGAATATTGCAAGTGAGCACCCAAGAAGCCATAGAGTTAAGCAGAGGGGTAACAAACGTAGGATGGTCTTCACATCTTCAACTTGCTCCGTAGTGAATGGTCCACCATATCTTAACTTTCCCAGGTCCATTCTTGAAGGTACGTCTTCCTTCCAGTATGTGAGAGCACTGCGATTGAGGGGAGCCTTGTGCTTGGCTGCAAACTTGAGAACACGGTAGATGGTTGTTAGAGACTGAGGTGACTTTGGCTCAATTATAAGCCATTTCTTAGCTAGGAGAAAATCGAGAATAAGAACAACACTCAAACACAAAGGTGGCAGTAAACTGTAAAGTTGAACAACCCAGTATGGTAATTGACTGCTACACAAAGTACCAGCTATAATGGGTGAATCGACAACATAAGGAATCCAAGCACCAGCATAGATACTGAATGCAAACCAGGCAATAAAACTAGTGATATTGGAAGATGAAGCATCAGGCATCTGATCCAGGCCAAGTTGTAGTGAAGTAACATAGCATGCTACCACAGCTACTATAGAGATACTCCCACCAATGCAGTACACGACACTCACAACATACACGTAATGAGCAATGCCAGGAACTAGGGTGGCGGTACTAGAAAACAAACTTATAAGAAATAACAGCACAAAACTGTATTTCATCACTCTGTAGTTCCCAAGCTTAGCGTCAGCTAACCATCCTGAGAAAACAGTTCCGAACAAACCAAACACAGGTGGGATAGCAAGTAGCCATTTCGAAATTACAGAATTGACATAAGGTTGTTGATGGAACACATGGTACACTGATATACAGGCTATAGTCAACAGCATAACCCAGACCAGCACGAGAAATGCTCCCTTGGAATAGAACCACCTCACTCTGTACTTGCAACAGCCATTCCTTGATACCAGAGGGCTGGCTTCGTTCGTAGAGTTACTTTGTCTCATAGCTGATGCACATGTAGGGATGGCAAACACTATTGTTGTAACTATAGGAGAGCAAAATCTATTTGTTGCAATGAGTGAAACTTGTAACTACTGCATGTGTGGTTCTTATAAAGACAAATATATAATTATAGTGGAACTTCAAAGGAATCATGTTGCTATTAAAGTTTAGTTTCAGTATTCGTACATGCAATCGATTGTTAATACATAATTATTATCAGAGGTGTCCATTGACAAATTGCATGACTGTGTATAGAGAGATGAAAGTAATTATGTGTAGAAATACAACAATAATTATTACATCATGTAGTAACACATTTACATTTTACGACATGCATGATTGACAGACATGCAGATGAAAAAAAGTGTCTATATAACAGATTATATAGACTTCCTCCAAAAGTTTGTGTCCTCATCTCATCTCAAGCTCTCCTCTTGTACCAGTAAGCCAGGAGACAAGTAGATCTACAGGATGAAGCCAAGCAGACTGACAGATCGGCTTTAATCTTAATTATAATAGTGATGTTCAATAGAAAAAAAGAGCTGATAATTGAAGGTGACATCAACACAAGTGCCATACACCCACCAAACACTCCTCTCATGTTGTATGGAGCCTGAGCACAAACTATAGCTGCACATGACACTAGCAAGTAACATTGTGAGCAAACTTTGAGAAACCGAATGTAATATTTCAATTATAATGGACTGCCTAAATCACTGTGATATATAGTAGTAGACTGGTTCCAGAATTAGAAACAAGCTCAAGTAATGAGCAATGTCAGGAACTATAGTGTGGCACTAGAAAACAAATACTGGAGGAACAACACTACTCTATATAGTTCCCCAGCTTAGCGTCAACTAGCCATCCTGAGAAAACAGCTCCAAAAAACCAAACGCAATTATGGGATAGCATCTAGATCTAGCCATTTCAAAATGACATTAGGTCGTTGACGGAATACATGAGACACTAACTGATCAAACAGCATACTCCAGCCCCCAACGAGAAATGCTCTGTTTTTTTTTTTAACATGTATTGAATAATTTCGAGTGACGGAGGCTGAGAAATGGATAAGGCAAGGTAATGTGAAGCTATAATTATTCAGAGTTCAGACAGAGAGGTTGGAGTCCGCAATGGTGAGGTCCACGGAAGCAGCTATAGATGGCCGTTGAAGGATGACTTGGAAGATTTAGCACCTCTCAGACACATGATAGAGGATCTGAGTAGTGAGAATGATCTTAGCCAGCCAATGGTGCATGGTGCTGTATGGTTGCTTCCATTTGTTCGAGAGCATTCTGGCCAGGCATTTGTAGAAGGATGTAGCTGCTGGGCCAAGGCCACGTGTGGTAGCGAAGACCAGGGGGGTAAAAGAAGAGAAATGCTTTGTTGGAATAGCTTTGTACATGTACTTGCACTAGCAGCCATTCCTTGATACCAGAGGGCTGCCTTCGTTCGTATAGAGTTAATTTGTCTCATAACAGACACACACACACACAGTATATCTAATTATAGGGACAGTTGCAAGCAATATCTATTGGTGGCAACAATCCTGAGTGAATCTATTCATCATATCCAGTGCTCAGAGACACACCTGAGTGAATCTATTCATACAGTGCCCATGCATGGAGTGGTTCGTACAATAAGTCAACATAGTTATAGTGCATGGTGGAACTTCAACAGATTTCTCCCAAATGGCCTAATAATCATGTTGCTATGAGCGTAGTTTCAGTATTTGTACATGCATTGATCGTTAATACAAGCTCAAAGATAATCAAAGGTGTCCAATGATAAATTGCATGACTGTATTAGAGCTAATTATGTGTGCAAAACAGCCTGTTAGATTCTTCTTGCAACCATGCAAAAGATTATAGCTAGACAGGCTAGACTATTTATTGCTATTGTTTCAAGTTCAGAGATTGACTGCCAATAAATATTTTTTACTTTGTAAGTAAATTCACAATAAGTACATAGTATCACCAACAACAACAATTGAAAAAGGTAATGCTATTTATAAGAGTCAAGTCCCAGGGGGCTGATCGAGAATAAGAGAATAATCGAGAATAGTCCAGAACAATCCAGAAACGAAAGGTGCATGATAATCATAACAAAAGTGATGACACAACAATAGTGTGATAAATACATAACAAAACACATCAGGTTAGAACAGGGTAGATCAAGATAGATCACAACACACCACGCCAGTACACATACCAACACAGCCAAACACAATGCTACATGTATAATTATAGTTCACTCATTTACGTATAATTGTTCTGAACATGTATGATCGACAAAAAGACAGAGGATAAAACGTATCATGCAGTCGTAACAGAACAATATTTAGTCAATGTTGAGCTGACAAGTATCGATCATACACCTCCTCCACAACAGCTTGTACATTGTAGTCCTCGTCTCTAACTCTCCTTTTGTACCAGCGAGCCAGGAGGCAGTACACGATGAATCCAAGCAGACTGACAGCGGCTTTAATCCCATATAATATTGTTAATGTGAATTTCAATGGAAAAGAATCGCTGATAATCGAAGGTGACATCAACACAAGTGTTATACACCCACCAAACACTCCTCTCATGTTGTATGGAGCCTGAGCACAAACTAACTGCAGCATGGCACTAGCAAGCAACATTGTGAGCAAACCTTGAGAAACTGAATATAATATCACAATGACATGATGAACTGCCATTAAATCACTGTGATAGTAGTGGACTAGTCCTAGAATTACAAGCACAATGTTGAGAGCCGTGATTAAGAAAGAAATGATTCCGATTTTTCTAAGAATGCTGGGAAGCCTATTACGAATCACAGGGTATAGAATAAATTCATAAAAGACCGTCCAAACCATACCACACCACCAAGAGTTGTATGTAATTAAGGCCAGAAGCTCTGAAACATAACTATTCACATCGGGAAGATACAATGTTTCATGTGGTGGATGGAATATTGCAAGTGAGCACCCAAGAAGCCATAGTGTTAAGCAGAGGGGTAACAAACGTAGGATGGTCTTCACATCTTCAACTTGCTCCGTAGTGAATGGTCCACCATATCTTGACTTTCCCAGGTCCATTCTCGAAGGTACGTTTTCCTCCCAATATGTGAGAGCACTGCGATTGAGGGGAGCTTTGTGCTTGGCTGCAAACTTGAGAACACGGTAGATGGTTGTTAGAGACTGAGGTGACTTTGGCTCAATTATAAGCCATTTCTTAGCAAGGAGAAAGTCAAGAATAAGAACAGCACTCACACACAAAGGTGGCAGTAAACTGTAAAGTTGAACAACCCAGTATGGCATTTGACTACACAAAGTATCAGATATAATGGGTAAATTGAAAACGTTCGGGATCCAAACACCAGCATAGATACTGAATGCAAACCAGGCAATAAAACTAGTGATATTGGAAGATGAAGCATCAGGCATCTGATCCAGGCCAAGCTGTAATAAGGTAACAAAGCATGCTACCACAGCTACTATAGAGAGGCTCCCACCTATGCAGTACACGACACTCACAACATACACGTAATGAGCAATGCCAGGAACTAGGGTGACGACACTAGAAAGCAAAGTTGTAAGAAACAACAGTACAAAACTGTATTTCATCACGCTGTAGTTCCCCAGCTTAGCGTCGGCTAGCCATCCTGAGAAAACAGCTCCCAACAAACAAAACACAATAGGAATAGCAAATAGCCATTTTGAAATTACAAAATTGACGTTACGAAATATATGAGACACTGATATACAGGCTATAGTCAACAGCATAATCCAGACCAGAACGAGAAATGCTCCTTTGGAATAAAACCACCTCACTCTGTACTTGCAACAGCCATTCCTTGATACCAGAGGGCTGCCTTCGCTCGTAGAGTTAGTTTGTCTCATAACAGATGCACACACATGTAGGGATGGCTGCCAATACTATTGTTGAAACTATAAGAGAGCAAAATCTCAGTAGAGATTTTGATTTGCAATGATTTGTAACTATACTGTGTGGTTCTTATAATAGCGATGTCAGACCGATTTTCATTTTTGCTATTTCTAACTCCTATGTATTACTATCTCTTTTGAACACTTCAGGCAAACCAGAAAAACTTTACTGCACTGGATTTGGTCAAGCGAATGCAGAGATACAGTGTTTTGAAGAACACTATACCGTATAGCGGGTATATTTCGAGGGTATAAATTTTCGCGGATGGACCATTACAAAGGATTTCGCGGATTTTATTTTCGTGGTCTGAGTTCCAGCCTTTTGGCGCATGCGCACATCAACATGCAGCTGTACCACTCCACTGTTAGCCTCGAATCCATAATACTGAACACACCTACTATTATAAATTTTCGTGGGTATAAATTTTCGCGGTACAGGCTCAATCCGCGAAAACCGCGAACATTTATACCCTCGAAATATACCCGCTATACGGTAGTTAGGAAAAAATTCGTACAAAAATTTACCGCATTTTAATGTACTTGGGCGGGACTTATGAAATTGTTGTTAATACCGGAAATGATCTTAAAGTTAGCATATCTGTAGCCTCGATTCACTTTATGATGTCCCTATAATGGTATGATGTCTCCTGCTTCAGAGAGTTCTTTTGGATTTAAAGTAACCATGCTATCTTTTATTTCGTACAGTATATGGTATCTTGTTTCAGAACTCTCATCAATGTCCACCTACGCTTGTATCTGTTTCTTGATCTTTAAAAGCTGTCAATTTCATTTGGTCTAAATAATTCGTTATTAGTGTGATGTAGATTTAAGGCCATACAACTATAAATCTATGATACACTCTGTTGACAGCTTCTAATTAATACAGTAGATTACTCTTGTGTTGTTTTGTGTGCAAATTGAATCAGTTCTTGCAATTTGATAGTTTTGGTAGATTACATTGTTGTCCCTGGAATTCTCTTCAATTTTTCTTGTTTCTTTTCAACAGAGGCTTTCAATAATTACTTTCAGTAACTTCTAAGAACTTCTAAGAAATAAATACAGCAATTGGTACACTTGGCTTGATTTTACTGCATTTCTATTCTCAGCTCCACCCATCTATCCATGCAATATGTGATTCCGCAAGAAATAAAAGCTTATTGTAGCAACTTTTTGCATAATCTGGAGAGAGTTAGAGATAAAAGACATGCTCACTTGTGTTTTTGTTCATTTTCATGTTTGGTTGAGAAAATGATGATCACCTTTGAGAAAAAATCACACACAGAACAAGCATCAAATGCTAAAATCATAAAAACTGTTATAAAAATCAAATTCTACGCTATTTTTTACCCCTGGGAACAGCTGTTGTTTGCTAGACTCTTCCAGGGCTTGCGGAAAGCCCTTCTTGTTCACTCACTTTCTGGTCCGGTTTTTACCTACTGTACGAAAATACGCCCACGCAATACTTCCGGTCTGACATCTCTACTTAATTATAGTGGAACTTCAAAGAAATCATGTTGCTATTAGAAGTTTAGTTTCAGATTCGTACATACAATCGATCGTTAACACAGACAAGCTAATTATTATCAGAGGTGTCCATTGACAAATTGCATGACTGTATATAGAGATCTACTGATGAAAATAATTATGTGTGGAAACACAACAAATGAAAAATAATATTTTTGTATCATATAGTAACACATTTACATTCTACGACATACATGCATGATTGACAGACATGCAGATGATGAAAAAAACGTGTCAGATCATATAGAGCTCCTCCACAAAGCTTGTTTCCTCATCTCAAAGTCTCCTCTTGTACCAGCGAGCCAGGAGACAAGTACAGGATGAAGCCAAGCAGACTGACAGCGGCTTTAATCCCATATAATGATTATAGTGATGTTCAATAGAAAAGAAGAGCTGATAATTGAAGGTGACATCAGCGCAAGTGCCATGCACCCTCCAAACATGCACTCCTCTCATGTTGTATGGAGCCTGAGCACAAACTATATATCTATAGCTGCCATGGTACTATAATATAGCAAGTAACATTGTGAGCAAACTTTAAGAAACTGAATGTAATAATTATGTCAATGAAAATTATAATCATAGATAGTAGATTATATCCCTCTACTACATGTATATCTATGATAATATATAATGGACTGCCTAAATCACTGTGATATAGTAGTAGACTGGTTCCAGAATTAGAAACAAGCTCAAGTAATGAGCAATGTCAGGAATTAGTATGGCACTAGAAAACAAATATTGGAGGAGGAACAATTAACAATTACTCTATATAGATCTATATAGTTCCCCAGCTTAGGGTCAACTAGCCATCCTGAGAAAACAGTTCCAAACAACCAAACGCAATTATAGGGATAGCATCTAGATCTAGCCATTTCAAAATTGACATCAGGTTGTTGAAGGAATACATGAGACACTAAACATGCAGCATACTCCAGACCAAAACGAGAAATGCTCTGTTTTTTTTTAAACATGTATTGAAATATTATTGTGAGGCTGAGAAATGAATAAGGCAAGGTAATGTGAAGCTATAATTATTCAGAGTTCAGACATGCAGAGAGGTTGGAGTCCGCAATGGTGAGGTCCATGCGGGAAGCAGCTAGATGGTCGTTGAAGGATGACTTCGAAGATTTGGCACCTCTCAGACACATGATAGAGGATCTGAGTAGTGAGAACGATATTCTACATCTTAGCCAGCCAATGGTGGTGCAGTATGGTTGCTTCCATTTGTCCGAGAGCATGCTGGCCAGGCGTTTGTAGAAGGCTCCAGCTGCTGGGCCAAGGCCACCTGTGGTAGCGAAGACCAGGGGGGTAAAAGAAGAGAAATGCTTTGTTGGAATGCTTTGTACGTGTACTTGCACTAGCAGCCATTCCTTGATACCAGAGGGCTGCCTTCGTTCGTATAGAGTTAGTTTGTCTCATAACAGACACAGACACAGACACACACACACACAGGTATATCTAATTATAGGGACAGTTGCGCAATAACTATTGGTGGCAACAATCCTGAGTGAATCTATTCTTCATCATATCCAGTGCTCAGAGACACACCTGAGTGAATCTATTCATACAGTCAGTGCCATGGAGTGGTTCGTACAATAAGTCAACATAGTTATAGTGCATGGTGGAACTTCAACAGATTTCTCCCAAATGGCCATAATAATCATGTTGCTATGAGCGTAGTTTCAGTATTTGTACATGCATTGATCGTTAATACAAGCTCAAAGATAATCAAAGGTGTCCAATGATAAATTGCATGACTGTATTAGAGAATGATTTAACTAATTATGTGTGCAAAACAGCCTGTTGGATTCTTCTTGCAACCATGCAAAAGAGTATATAGCTAGACAGGCTAGACTATTTATTGCTATTGTTTCAAGTTCAGAGATTGACTCCCAATAAATATTTTTTACTTCGTAAGTAAATTCACATGGTATCAGCAACAACAACAATTGAAAAAGGTAATGCTATTTATAAGAGTCAAGTCCCAGGGGGCTGATCGAGAATAAGAGAATAATCGAGAATAGTCCAGAACAATCCAGAAACGAAAGGTGCATGTAATCATAACAAAAGTGATGACACAACAATAGTGTGATAAATACATAACAAAACACATCAGGATAGAACAGGGTAGATCAAGATAGATCACAACACACCACGCCAGTACACATACCAACACAGCCAAACACAATGCTACATGTATATAGTTCACTCATTTACGTATAGATCTAATTGTTCTGAACATGTATGATCGACAAAAAGACAGAGGATAAAACGTATCATGCAGTCGTAACAGAACAATATTTAGTCAATGTTGAGCTGACAAGTATCGATCATACACCTCCTCCACAACAGCTTGTACATTGTAGTCCTCGTCTCTAACTCTCCTTTTGTACCAGCGAGCCAGGAGGCAGTACACGATGAATCCAAGCAGACTGACAGCGGCTTTAATCCCATATAATATCGTTAATGTGAATTTCAATGGAAAAGAATCGCTGATAAATGAAGGTGACATCAACACAAGTGCCATACACCCTCCAAACACTCCTCTCATGTTGTATGGAGCCTGAGCACAAACTAACTGCAGCATGGCACTAGCAAGCAACATCATGAACAAACCTTGAGAAACTGAATGTAATATCACAATGACATAATGAACTGCCATTAAATCACTGTGATAGTAGTGGACTAGTCCTAGAATTACAAACACAATGTCGAGAGTCGTGATTAAGAAAGAAATGATTCCGATTTTTCTAAGAATGCTGGGAAGCCTATTACGAATCACAGGGTATAGAATAAATTCATAAAAGACCGTCCAAACCATACCACACCACCAAGAGTTGTATGTGATTAAGACCAGAAGCTCTGAAACATATATACTATTCACATCGGGGAGATACAATGATTCATGTGGTGGACGGAATATTGCAAGTGAGCACCCAAGAAGCCATAGTGTTAAATATAAGGGTAACAAACGTAGGATGGTCTTCACATCTTCAACTTGCTCTGTAGTGAATGGTCCACCATATCTTGACTTTCCCAGGTCCATTCTTGAAGGTACGTTTTCCTCCCAATATGTGAGAGCACTGCGATTGAGGGGAGCTTTGTGCTTGGCTGCAAACTTGAGAACACGGTAGATGGTTGTTAGAGACTGAGATGTCTTTGGCTCAATTATCAGCCATTTCTTAGCAAGGAGAAAATCAAGAATAAGAACAGCACTCACACACAAAGGTGGCAGTAAACTGTAAAGTTGGACAACCCAGTATGGCATTTGTCTACACAAAGTACCAGATATAATGGGTAAATTGGAAACGTTTGAGATCCAAACACCAGCATACATATTGAATACAAACCAGGCAATAAAACTAGTGATATTGGAAGATGAAGCATCAGGCATCTGATCCAGGCCAAGCTGTAATAATGTAACAAAGCATGCTACCACAGCTACTATAGAGAGACTCCCGCCTATGCAGTACACGACACTCACAACATACACGTAATGAGCAATGCCAGGAACTAGGGTGACGGTACTAGAAAGCAAACTTATAAGAAATAACAGTACAAAACTGTATTTCATCACTCTGTAGTTCCCCAGCTTAGCGTCAGCTAGCCATCCTGAGAAAACAGCTCCAAAAAAACCGAACACAATAGGGATAGCAAGTTGCCATTCTGAAATTACAAAATTGACATCATGTCGTTTACGGAATATATTAGACCCTGACATACAGGCTATGGTCAACAGCATATTCCAGACCAGAACAAGAAATGCTCCCTTGGAATAGAACCACCTCACTCTGTACTTGCAACAGCCATTCCTTGATACCAGAGGGCTGCCTCCGCTCGTAGAGTTAGTTTGTCTCATAACAGACACACAGTGCACATGTATATAGGGATGGCTGCTAAACACTAATACTAAATATAGTTCTTGCAGTAGGCCTATATATATGCATATGCATGAAGATACATGCATGCACAATCATGCAATGCACTTGTGCATGTACGTATGTAAATGTTGAACGAAGTGGTTTACTACTTTGACTAAATATAGTCATGAGCAGAGTCATGTTATTGCTTTAATTTTCAGTATTAATATCCCATTGATTGAAATATACAAGCTCAAAAAGCATCAAAATAAGTGCCCATTGACAAACTGTTTGCATATATACTACATGGCGAAGAATGGTGAATATGTGCATTTGGAAAAACAAAATACCTCTCCCATTAAAGGTCAAAACAAACCTCATACCACATTCATACAGTTAATATAATTGTACCATCTAATACATAATTATATATATACTGGAAAATGAAACTAAAACAGCCACAGAGAAATATCAAGTATAATTATACCGTATAGCACTTGTATTTGTCAAGCCTTAGACGTCTAGTATTAGGGTTGAGTCGAAAATAGAAAAAAGCGATCTAAATGTATACGATTTGGGGAAGAAAATGTACAAATAAGGCTAAAATGGGAGGAAGTATAGGGCTGGCTGAGCCGCTCAATGATATCTCTTCAGTTCTTCAAACTAAGGAACACAGTTGGAGTTAAAATAAGCATGTAGCTAGATCTAATGGTTAAATTAAAAGGACGTAAACAAAATGGGTTGGTGTTGGCATGCAGTATGAGCAGCAGAGACTTGATATGCTGAAGACAATCATGCATATACGTTCATGCAGGTTACCCGACATAAAAACAATGATTTACACTAGAGCATGGTGGAACTTCAACAGAATATTATGCAATTTATCAGACACAGATCATAATTATATTGCAAATGTCATATGCCAAATTTTTTTTAGAATTGCATGGACTATCATTTTTAATTATAATGTTGTTCATAAGTAGACCTATACATTGTCGGGTGAAAAATCAGCTTCTTGTTTTTCGTATATCCGTTTTCATCCGGCAGCTGTTTGATTATTCATAAGCGCCATGCACCATCATTCCAGAGGAATACGCCGATATGCATGCATGCATAAATTTAATGCGAACTTTGATCTGAACTAAGAGCTGCCTCAGATCCAAATCACGTACAGTTCACATCACCACGACCTAGGAGTGCATGACTCAATATTCATGCACTCCTGACATCACAAAGAGACACTTTCACAGTCATACATGATTATCAGTTTTCAACTGCATGATCTTTACCATAATCAAAATTAAAATGTAATATGTCATGTACCTCAAAATCCACGATACAATTATTAACTAGTGTTCAAGCTGGCGCTGTGCTAATGCCTCTCGCCATGATTTGCTTTCGCTCAAAAGTATAGAAGAGAAAGTATAGAAGAGGAAAAAGTGTATAAAATAATCTGTCTAAAACTGACTTGCAATTGTATAATTATGGTATCATTGTTGTGTTTTGTGGCTGCTTATACCAGGACCTCAAGGATCTAGGAAGCAACAAAGAAGATTTTGTTTTCAATTAATTATAAGCGGAAAAGTGCATAATTATTTCATAAAGTTAGCTTATCTAATTATAAAGTCACTGAGAAGAAAAGACTTATTACATGCATCTATTGTTGTATTATGTGGCTTTAATACCAGGACCTCAAGAAAGAAGAAAATTGGATCTGTAGTTCATGCAGTGTATAATTATAATATTTAAGAAGAAAAGACTTGTGTACATGCATATTGTTATCTATAGTAGTGTTTTGTGGCTTACCAGGCCCTCAAGAAAAATATGATTCTGCCAGGAGGATCTGGATCTGGGGAATGAGCGCGCATGCGCATTACATCCATAGGAATAATTAAAGGGTGTGTCTAAAGAGATCAATTTCACAAATGGCTACTGCTAGCTAGCTGTTTTAACCATAGGGGTAGGAAGATGTTTTACCTAAGGGGGGCAAACAATATGTTATACCAATATCACTGAGACACAATTTAAAATTCTCCAATATTTAATATGCTCACAATATTTTTTCAATTAGAGAGCAGTGCTGGCTAAGGGGGGCGAAAAAGCAAAATATTTGGCTGAGGGGGGCAACTGCCCCCCTTGCCCCCCTGGTTCCTACGCCTATGTTAACAGGTATTTTCTGAGTCTTGTAGCTAACAAAAAGCTAGCGCTTTAGTGCAAGGCTAACTCATATGTTGAATAGAAAGTTTGTGCGGACAGATGATGCTATGAAAGATTCTGAAGAGACTGCAACAGCCTTCAATGTGAGTCAAACTAGCCATAACTCGAGAAAGAAGCTTTAGTTTGCTAATCCACAAATCAAAATCCAAGAGAACGTGGCTAGAAGCCTATAGAAGCTGTTAGTTTTCGTCGCATTGCAACCGTTGAGCAGTTACAGCTGGAACAGACACACAGACACACAGACACACACACACACAGTCAGCTTTACCGTATCCCTCGTGCGGCTACGCCTCGAGGCATAATTATTACAGACTTTAAAAATAGAAAGCAGTTTTTTTGTACTCACAACTCATGCAATTATATAACAACCTAAGATACAGCTAGTCATCATCGTCATCATCGCCAGTGAGTGCGTCCTCCGGCGGCTCTAGTGGGGGTGGGGCAGAACTGTTTGCATTGTTAGCCGACGATGAGCTTCCAGCCGTGAGGTAACCAGCTACGCCAGACGGACCCGTAAGGTAACCAGATACAGTCGTGTTGGTGAGAAAGAGATCATGTTTCTGTAGTTTCCAAGCTTAGCGTCAGCTAACCATCCTGAAAAAACAGTTCCGAACAAACCAAACACAGATGGGATAGCAAGTAGCCATTTCGAAATTACAGAATTGACATAAGATTGTTGATGGAACACATGGTACACTGATATACAGGCTATAGTCAACAGCATAACCCAGACCAGAACGAGAAATGCTCCCTTGGAATAGAACCACCTCACTCTGTACTTGCACCAGCCATTCCTTGATACCAGAGGCCTGGCTTCGTTCGTAGAGTTACTTTGTCTCATAACTGATGCACATGTAGGGATGGCAAACACTATTGTTGTAACTATAGGAGAGCAAAATCTATTTGTTGCAATGAGTGAAACTTGTAACTACTGTGTGGTTCTTATAAAATATATATAATTGTAGTGGAACTTCAAAGGAATCATGTTGCTATTAGAAGTTTAGTTTCAGATTCGTACATACAATCGATCGTTAGTACAGACAAGCTAAAATATATATTATCAGAGGTGTCCATTGACAAATTGCATGACTGTATAATTATAGAGATCTACTGATGAAAATAATTATGTGTGGAAACACAGCAAATAAAAAATAATATTTTTATATCTAGGAACACATTTACATTTTACGACATACATGCATGATTGCAGATGATGAAAAAAACGTGTGTATATAACAGATTATATAGAATTCCTCCACAAAAGCTTGTGTCCTCATCTCAAACTCTCCTCTTGTACCAGCGAGCCAGGAGACAAGTATAGGATGAAGCCAAGCAGACTGACAGCGGCTATAATATAGTGATGTTCAATAGAAAAGAAACGCTGATAATTGAAGGTGACATCAGCGCAAGTGCCGTATGTACCCTCCAAACATGTACTCCTCTCTTGTTGTATGGAGCTTGAGCACAAATTAGATCTATAGCTGCACATGGTACTATAATTATAGCAAGTAACATTGTGAGCAACTTTGAGAAACCGAATGTAATATTTCAATTATAATGGACTGCCTATAAATCACTGTGATATGGTAGTAGACTGGTTCCAGAATTAGAAACAAGCTCAAGTAATGAGCAATGCCAGGAGCTATAGTTGGCACTAGAAAACAAATACTGGAGGAACAACACTACTCTATATAGTTCCCAGCTTAGCGTCAACTAGCCATCCTGAAAAAACAGCTCCAAAAAACCAAACGCAATTACAGGGATAGCATCTAGATCTAGCCATTTCAAAATTGACATCAGGTCGTTGACGGAATACATGATCATAAACAGCATACTCCAGACCCAAACGAGAAATGCTCTGTTTTGTTTTTTTTAACGTGTATTGAATAATTTTGAGTGACAGAGGCTGAGAAATGGATAAGGCAAGGTAATGTGAAGCTATAATTATTCAGAGTTCAGACAGAAAGGTTGGAGTCCGCAATGGTGAGGTCCACGGAAGCAGCTATATAGATGGCCGTTGAAGGATGACTTCGAAGATTTGGCACCTCTCAGGCACATGATAGAGGATCTGAGTAGTGAGAATGATCTTAGCCAGCCAATGGTGCATGGTGCTGTATGGTTGCTTCCATTTGTCTGAGAGCATGCTGGCCAGGCGTTTGTAGAAGGATGTAGCTGCTGGGCCAAGGCCACCTGTGGTAGTGAAGACCAGGGGGGTAAAAGAAGAGAAATGCATCTGTTGGATTAGCTTTGTACATGTACTTGCACTAGCAGCCATTCCTTGATACCAGAGGGCCGCCTTCGTTCGTATAGAGTTAGTTTGTCTCATAACAGACACACACACACACACAGGTATATCTAATTATACAGACAGTTGCGAGCAATATCTATTGGTGGCAACAATCCTGAGTGAATCTATTCATCATATCCAGTGCTCAGAGACACACCTGAGTGAATCTATTCATACAGTGCCCATGCATGGAGTGGTTCGTACAATAAGTCAACATAGTTATAGCAGTGGAACTTCAACAAATTTCTCCCAAATGGCCATAATAATCATGTTGCTATGAGCGTAGTTTCAGTATTTGTACATGCATTGATTAATACAAGCTCAAAGATAATCAAAGGTGTCCAATGATAAATTGCATGACTGTATTAGAGAATGATTTAACTAATTATGTGTGCAAAACAGCCTGTTGGATTCTTCTTGCAACCATGCAAAAGAGTATATAGCTAGACAGGCTAGACTATTTATTGCTATTGTTTCAAGTTCAGAGATTGACTGCCAATAAATATTTTTTACTTCGTAAGTAAATTCACAATAAGTACATGGTATCAGCAACAACAACAATTGAAAAAGGTAATGCTATTTATAAGAGTCAAGTCCCAGGGGGCTGATCGAGAATAAGAGAATAATCGAGAATAGTCCAGAACAATCCAGAAACGAAAGGTGCATGATAATCATAACAAAAGTGATGACACAACAATGTGTGATAAATACATAACAAAACACATCAGGATAGAACAGGGTAGATCAAGATAGATCACAACACACCACGCCAGTACACATACCAACACAGCCAAACACAATGCTACATGTATATAGTTCACTCATTTACGTATAATTGTTCTGAAGATGTATGATCGACAAAAAGACAGAGGATAAAACGTATCATGCAGTCGTAACAGAACAAAATTTAGTCAATGTTGAGCTGACAAGTATCGATCATACACCTCCTCCACAACAGCTTGTACATTGTAGTCCTCGTCTCTAACTCTCCTTTTGTACCAGCGAGCCAGGAGGCAGTACACGATGAATCCAAGCAGACTGACAGCGGCTTTAATCCCATATAATATCGTTAATGTGAATTTCAATGGAAAAGAATCGCTGATAAATGAAGGTGACATCAACACAAGTGCCATACACCCTCCAAACACTCCTCTCATGTTGTATGGAGCCTGAGCACAAACTAACTGCAGCATGGCACTAGCAAGCAACATCATGAACAAACCTTGAGAAACTGAATGTAATATCACAATGACATAATGAACTGCCACTAAATCACTGTGATAGTAGTGGACTAGTCCTAGAATTACAAACACAATGTTGAGAGCCGTGATTAAGAAAGAAATGATTCCGATTTTTCTAAGAATGCTGGGAAGCCTATTACGAATCACAGGGTATAGAATAAATTCATAAAAGACCGTCCAAACCATACCACACCACCAAGAGTTGTATGTGATTAAGACCAGAAGCTCTGAAACATATATACTATTCACATCGGGGAGATACAATGATTCATGTGGTGGACGGAATATTGCAAGTGAGCACCCAAGAAGCCATAGTGTTAAACATAAGGGTAACAAACGTAGGATGGTCTTCACATCTTCAACTTGCTCTGTAGTGAATGGTCCACCATATCTTGACTTTCCCAGGTCCATTCTTGAAGGTACGTTTTCCTCCCAATATGTGAGAGCACTGCGATTGAGGGGAGCTTTGTGCTTGGCTGCAAACTTGAGAACACGGTAGATGGTTGTTAGAGACTGAGATGACTTTGGCTCAATTATCAGCCATTTCTTAGCAAGGAGAAAATCAAGAATAAGAACAGCACTCACACACAAAGGTGGCAGTAAACTGTAAAGTTGGACAACCCAGTATGGCATTTGACTACACAAAGTACCAGATATAATGGGTAAATTGGAAACGTTTGAGATCCAAACACCAGCATACATATTGAATACAAACCAGGCAATAAAACTAGTGATATTGGAAGATGAAGCATCAGGCATCTGATCCAGGCCAAGCTGTAATAATGTAACAAAGCATGCTACCACAGCTACTATAGAGAGACTCCCGCCTATGCAGTACACGACACTCACAACATACACGTAATGAGCAATGCCAGGAACTAGGGTGACGGTACTAGAAAGCAAACTTATAAGAAACAACAGTACAAAACTGTATTTCATCACTCTGTAGTTCCCCAGCTTAGCGTCAGCTAACCATCCTGAGAAAACAGCTCCAAAAAAACCGAACACAATAGGGATAGCAAGTTGCCATTCTGAAATTACAAAATTGACATCGTGTCGTATATGGAATATATTAGACCCTGACATACAGGCTATGGTCAACAGCATATTCCAGACCAGAACAAGAAATGCTCCCTTGGAATAGAACCACCTCACTCTGTACTTGCAACAGCCATTCCTTGATACCAGAGGGCTGCCTCCGCTCGTAGAGTTAGTTTGTCTCATAACAGACACACAGTGCACATGTATATAGGGATGGCTGCTAAACACTAATACTAAATATAGTTCTTGCAGTAGGCCTATATATATGCATATGCATGAAGATACATGCATGCACAATCATGCAATGCACTTGTGCATGTACGTATATGTAAATGTTGAACGAAGTGGTTTACTACTTTGACTAAATATAGTCATGAGCAGAGTCATGTTATTGCTTTAATTTTCAGTATTAATATCCCATTGATTGAAATATACAAGCTCAAAAAGCATCAAAATAAGTGCCCATTGACAAACTGTTTGCATATATACTACATGGCGAAGAATGGTGAATATGTGCATTTGGAAAAACAAAATACCTCTCCCATTAAAGGTCAAAACAAACCTCATACCACATTCATACAGTTAATATAATTGTACCATCTAATACATAATTATATATATACTGGAAAATGAAACTAAAACAGCCACAGAGAAATATCAAGTATAATTATACCGTATAGCACTTGTATTTGTCAAGCCTTAGACGTCTAGTATTAGGGTTGAGTCGAAAATAGAAAAAAGCGATCTAAATGTATACGATTTGGGGAAGAAAATGTACAAATAAGGCTAAAATGGGAGGAAGTATAGGGCTGGCTGAGCCGCTCAATGATATCTCTTCAGTTCTTCAAACTAAGGAACACAGTTGGAGTTAAAATAAGCATGTAGCTAGATCTAATGGTTAAATTAAAAGGACGTAAACAAAATGGGTTGGTGTTGGTTATTACTTTCAATGTGGTTTACATCATGCATGCAGTATGAGCAGCAGAGACTTGATATGCTGAAGACAATCATGCATATACGTTCATGCAGGTTACCCGACATAAAAACAATGATTTACACTAGACCATGGTGGAACTTCAACAGAATATTATGCAATTTATCAGACACAGATCATAATTATATTGCAAATGTCATATGCCAAATTTTTTTTAGAATTGCATGGACTATCATTTTTAATTATAATGTTGTTCATAAGTAGACCTATACATTGTCAGGTGAAAAATCAGCTTCTTGTTTTTCGTACATCCGTTTTCATCCGGCAGCTGTTTGATTATTCATAAGCGCCATGCACCATCATTCCAGAGGAATACGCCGATATGCATGCATGCATAAATTTAATGCGAACTTTGATCTGAACTAAGAGCTGCCTCAGATCCAAATCACATACAGTTCACATCACCAGGACCTAGGAATGCATGACTCAATATTCATGCACTCCTGACATCACAAAGAGACACTTTCACAGTCATACATGATTATCAGTTTTCAACTGCATGATCTTTACCATAATCAAAATTAAAATGTATTATGTCATGTACCTCAAAATCCACGATACAATTATTAATTATTACAGACTTTAAAAATAGAAAGCAGTTTTTGTACTCACAACTCAAATACAATTATATAACAACCTAAGATACAGCTAGTCATCATCGTCATCATCGCCAGTGGGTGTGTCCTCCGGCGGCTCTAGTGGGGGTGGGGCAGAACTGTTTGCATTGCTAGCCGACGACGAGGTTCCAGCCGTGAGGTAACCAGCTACGCCAGACGGACCCGTAAGGTAACCAGATACAGTCGTGTTGGTGAGAAAGAGATCATGTTTCTGGTCTTTGTACGCCGACCACACAGGGGATTTTTCCAGTATCTCTAATATCTGTGGTTGTGTGTGTGTGTGTGTGTGTGTGTGTGGAGAAGGGGGTGGGTGAGCGTGTGATTCGTTAAACTTCCTGGCAACCAAGATTGATGATAAGCAAATTCACACAAATTGTCAGTGCAATACTACTACAGGGAGCGATCATCATTAATTTTTGTCTACACATGTGCTTATTTAGGTTGAGTTTCGGTTCATACTAATGGTCATAAGAGCTACAATGTACATGTACAGGTACATCCTCAAGCTGTATACATAATTATGGTTCAACTATGATTAATCTGTGGGGTACTATTTTGTTTTGAGCTATGTACTGACCCTCTCTTCATTGGCGAGGTTTTTAGCCATGTTCTTGAGGGACTCAGCTATGAGTGCTTTAGCGGCTGACGGCTTGTCACACTCAGACAGAGGATCCTCAAGCAGCTTCAGTAGGAACGGGATCAACTCTCCATTCACGGCCTGTGTACGTGAAACAGGGAGGAGTCACTTATTAACACGTATGTGAATATGTCAATCAATTATAGTTCCTAGTATTCCATACGATTCACATACCTGTACCACTAGCTCGGGAATCATGAGGTCATACAGCTTTTTGATGGTCTCTGCGGCAACGTGTACACTGTCTTTCCTCTTCTTCATGGCACAGATCAACGGAACCACGGTGTCACACTTGGACATCGTTCGCACACAAACCTGTGAAAGTTAAGAGAAACCTTAACAACCAACTCAATACTGGCAATAGAAAATAAAAATTGATGCTTATCGAGTTAAATTATTATTTTGCTGGTACAGTAACCACAGAAAAAGAGAAACTAAGACAAGCTTGACACATTCATTAATATTGTACAACCCGCAAGCTTAGAAAAAGTGCTTCACTAAATCAAAGGTAAATGAGAATGGTGAGCAACATTACATAACGTGTAGCAGGTACGTTTGAACTTGTACAGTTGTATTAAATGAATGTATTGTATTTTTACCTCGCTGTCTGCCAGTATGTGTGTGACCTGAAGACAAGCTTTTGGAATAACTTCGTTGTCAGCCTTCATTCGGGCCAGGATCCTGGGATGTGACCCAGCGGTGGAACCTGGAACAAGAACCGGAGATAGATTGAGAGGACTGATAATTACAGAATAATTATCAATTAAGGTACATGCATGCATGGTTGACCTTTCCACCACGCACGGGTGATCGTTAAGAGGGGCTAGCTTCCATTACTCTAGGAGCTTACCTGGTCCGCTAGTGATGGTTGGGCAGTAAAGAGACAAACACAAGCCTCTGTCACTGTCTCCAGGATCTCTCCCTGGAGGGGGGGGGTTAGGATAGTAAGTCTGACAATTGGAGTTATACAGTGTAAACGCAGAATAAGGAATTTTGGTGTAACAAAAAATTTATTATACGTACATTTTAATAATTGCACATCTAACCCCTCAACAAATGTACCGTAACAACAGTATGTGACTAATAAAACACACACACATTTAGCACATAAAACATTCACTCACATCAGGATGAGCAGACTGTGAGAGCTGTCCAAACTTGTCGAGTAGTGATATCAAAAACTCCTTTGGTTTCCTCAGAACCTACACAATAAAATTATGCTACATGTAAAGGCAGATATGTACATAATCGCATAACAGCAATAGCTAGGAGCATCTAGTACGTTTAGTCGATCAGTTGACACTCACCCAAGTAGGCTGCGATATAAATATCCTTAAGAAGACTCCGCCCACCATGATCTCTCCTTGTACCTGTGAATAGACCACCTTAAAATTGTCGGGCAACCTCCACAGAGTGTTGGGGTCTTCCTTCTGCTTAAGGAAGAACCTATTATAGGGAAAAAAGTTATTCAAACTAACATACCATGAGATCGTTATACAGTTACAGAATGCATCTTTTTTACTTTGGATTTGAATAGTTTATGGCCATTCAAAGTTATAGCTATAGTGACTACATATATTCACAATCCATCACACATCAGGGACCCTTCTGAATTGTTTTCTACTGAAGTGAACAATGCTCCATTACCTGAGTCAAATTAAATACAACGTACATTGTAAACCACCGAAACACTCACTCCTTGTTCATTTTAGACACTACTCCTGACACTTTTTCTCTGGCCTCGTCGTTCCAAATCAGCTCTGGGTTCTCCTGATTGTCTGAAATTACAAAAAGTTTATTTTAATTGAGCAAGAGAACTAAAACACCGAATAATATAATAATGAAAAAGTAATTGCGTGCATTCATTTCGTGTGTTTGACACAAACAAAACAACATGGCTTTCAACGTACATACCAGTAACCGTTAATGCACTAAAGCGTGACCTTAGTTAACGAAGCTACACCACCATTTTACACTTTATGTAAAAAGAGGTTCTTTTTTTAATTGAGCAAGAGAACTAAAACACCTAAATTCATAAACAAAACAAGTTTCAAACTATGATACCAGTAACCGTTAATGCAATTTCCTAGAGCGTGTCCCTTTGCTACTTAATTAGGAGCTACTATATGCACCAATTCACAGTTTAATCCTTAATTTGTGTTTACTCACTCTCGAACATGTGAACACTGGCCTCAGAGTTGTCTCTCATGGCGTCCATAAAGATTAAAGGTAAGAACTTGGAGAGGACAATTCTCACTTTAGGACCCACCAATTTGTCAGTGATCATCTTGGCAAGAAGGGAGGCAGTCTCTTCACGAACGGTCGGGTTCTGAGAGTTGCAGAACAACTGAAGGAGGTAAATCAGGGCACATGTATGGGCAGAGGAGCCTTGAGTAGTACACCAGTTAGTATCTGTGTAAGAAATAACAGCACAAAACTGTATTTCATCACTCTGTAGTTTCCAAGCTTAGAGTCAGCTAACCATCCTGAGAAAACAGTTCTGAACAAACCAAACACAAATGGGATAGCAAGTAGCCATTTTGAAATTACAGAATTGACATAAGGTTGTTGATGGAACACATGGTACACTGATATACAGGCTATAGTCAACAGCATAACCCAGACCAGAACGAGAAATGCTCCTTTGGAATAGAACCACCTCACTCTGTACTTGCACCAGCCATTCCTTGATATAGAGTTACTTTGTCTCATAACTGATGCACATGTAGGGATGGCAAACACTATTGTAGGAGAGCACAATCTATTTGTTGCAATGAGTGAAACTTGTAACTACTGCACGTGTGGTTCTTATAAAGACAAATATATAATTATAGTGGAACTTCAAAGGAATCATGTTGCTATTAGAAGTTTAGTTTCAGTATTCGTACATACAATCGATTGTTAATACATAATTATTATCAGAGGTGTCCATTGACAAATTGCATGACTGTGTATAGAGAGATGAAAGTAATTATGTGTAGAAATACAACAATATTATATGTGTCCTCATCTCAAGCTCTCCTCTTGTATACCAGTAAGCCATGCAGGAAACAAGTAGATCTACAGGATGAAGCCAAGCAGACTGACAGAGCTGCTTTAATCCTAATTATAATAGTAATGTTCAATAGAAAAGAAGAGCTGATAATTGAAGGTGACATCAACACAAGTGCCATACACCCACCAAACACTCCTCTCATGTTGTATGGAGCCTGAGTACAAACTAGATCTATAGAACACAACAACTGAATATTATATTTTTACATCATGTAGTAACAAATTTATATTTTACGACATAGTCTACATGCATGATTGACAGACATGCAGATGATGAACAAAATGTGTCTGTATAACAGATCATATAGACCTCCTCCACAAAAGCTTGTGTCCTCATCTCAAGCTCTCCTCTTGTACCAGCAAGCCAGGACAAGCAGACTGACAGCGGCTTTAATCCCATAATTATAGTATAGTGATGTTCAATAGAGGTGATAATTGAAGGTGACATCAACACAAGTGCCATACACCCACCAAACACTCCTCTCATGTTGTATGGAGCCTGAGCACAAACTATAGCTGCACATGCTAGCAAGTAACATTGCATGTGAGCAAACTTTGAGAAACCGAATGTAATATTTCAATTATAATGGACTGCCTAAATCACTGTGATATAGTAGTAGACTGGTTCCAGAATTAGAAACAAGCTCAAGTAATGAGCAATGTCAGGAACTATAGTGTGGCACTAGAAAACAAATATCGGAGGAACAACAATTACTCTATTAGTTCCCCAGCTTAGGGTCAACTAGCCATCCTGAAAAAACCAAACGCAATTATAGGGATAGCATCTTCCATTTCAAAATTGACACCAGGTCGATTGACGGAATACATGAGACACTAACTGATCATAAACAGCATACTCCAGACCAAAACGAGAAATGCTCTGTTTTTTTTTTAAACATGTATTGAAATATTATTGTGAGGCTGAGAAACGGATAAGGCAAGGTAATGTGAAGCTATAATTATTCAGAGTTCAGACAGAGAGGTTGGAGTCCGCAATGGTGAGGTCCACGCGGGAAGCAGCTAGATGGCCGTTGAAGGATGACTTCAAAGATTTGGCACCTCTCAGACACATGATAGAAGGATCTGAGTAGTGAGAATGATATTCTACATCTTAGCCAGCCAATGGTGGTACTGTATGGTTGCTTTCATTGTCCGAGAGCATGCTGGCCAGGCGTTTGTAGAAGGCTCCAGCTGCTGGGCCAAGGCCACCTGTGATAGCGAAGACCAGAGGGTAAAAGAAGAGAAATGCTTCGTTGGAATAGCTTTGTACGTGTACTTGCACTAGCAGCCATTCCTTGATACCAGAGGGCTGCCTTCGTTATGCCTCGGTGCGCATGCGCAAGCGAGGTATACGGTAGTGTGTTTGTGTGTCTGCGTGTCTGTGTAGACTGCTACAGCTGCTTAAGGATGAATCAAGTGCAAGTAAGAGTTTCTATAGGCTTCTAGTCATATTTACTTGGATTTTAATTCGTGGATTTACAAAATAATGCTTCGTTCTCGAGTTATACCTAGTTTTGCTTACTTGGAATGCCATTGCAGTCTTTTCAGAAGAGCACGTAGCCAAACTTGTTTACAGAGTGTTGCTACTCTACTTAGTAGTTAGCTCTGCACTAAAACGCTAGCTGCAAGAGTGAGAAGAGAGCTGCAAGGCTCTGCTAATGCCATTAATTTTAGACTTGAACTTTTGGCATCAATCGTTTTTAACAATAATAATGGTCGATCATTACCCACTCTGTGAGTTTTTGCATGCAGCAAAATTATCAGTAGCTTTATGTTATGTAGCTTTGGCATCTTCACCGAGGCATCAGCACCTGCGGTGCTTTCATTCGTATAGAGTTAGTTTGTCTCATAACAGACACACACACAGACACACACACACAGATATATCTAATTATAGGGACGGTTGCGCAATATCTATTGGTGGCAACAATCCTGAGTGAATCTATTCTTCATCATATCCAGTGCTCAGAGACACACCTGAGTGAATCTATTCATACAGTCAGTGCCCATGGAGTGGTTCGTACAATAAGTCAACATAGTTATAGTGCACGGTGGAACTTCAACAGATTTCTCCCAAATGGCCATAATAATCATGTTGCTATGAGCGTAGTTTCAGTATTTGTACATGCATTGATCGTTAATACAAGCTCAAAGATAATCAAAGGTGTCCAATGATAAATTGCATACTTGTATTAGAGAATGATTAAACTAATTATGTGTGCAAAACAGCCTGTTGGATTCTTCTTGCAACCATGCAAAAGAGTATAATTATAGCTAGACAGGCTATACTATTTATTGCTATTGTTTCAAGTTCAGAGATTGACTGCCAATAAACATTTTTTACTTCGTAAGTAACAAGGTAAATTCACAATAAGTACATGGTATCAGCAACAACAACAATTAAAAAAGGTAATGCTATTTATAAGAGTCAAGTCCCAGGGGGCTGATCGAGAATAAGAGAATAATCGAGAATAGTCCAGAACAATCCAGAAACGAAAGGTGCATGATAATCATAACAAAAGTGATCACACAACAATGGTGTGATAAATACATAACAAAACACATCAGGATAGAATAGGGTAGATCAAGATAGATCACAACACACCACGCCAGTACACATACCAACACAGCCAAACACAATGCTACATGTATATAGTTCACTCATTTACGTATAATTGTTCTGAACATGTATGATCGACAAAAAGACAGAGGATAAAACGTATCATGCAGTCGTAACAAAACAAAATTTAGTCAAGGTTGAGCTGACAAGTATCGATCATACACCTCCTCCACAACAGCTTGTACATTGTAGTCCTCGTCTCTAACTCTCCTCTTGTACCAGCGAGCCAGGAGGCAGTACACGATGAATCCAAGCAGACTGACAGCGGCTTTAATCCCACATATTATCGTTAATGTGAATTTCAATGGAAAAGAATAGTTGATAATTGAAGGTGACATAAACGCAAGTACCATACACCCTCCAAACACTCCTCTCATGTTGTATGGAGCCTGAGCACAAACTAACTGCAGCATGGCACTAGCAAGCAACATTGTGAACAAACCTTGAGAAACTGAATGTAATATCACAATGACATAATGAATTGCCACTAAATCACTGTGATAGTAGTGGACTAGTTCTAGAATTACAAACACAATGTTGAGAGCCGTGATTAAGAAAGAAATGATTCCGATTTTTCTAAGAATGCTGGGAAGCCTATTACGAATCACAGGGTATAGAACAAATTCATAAAAGACCGTCCAAACCATACCACACCACCAAGAGTTGTATGTAATTAAGGCCAAAAGCTCTGAAACATAACTATTCACATCGGGAAGATACAATGTTCCATGTGGTGGATGGAATATTGCAAGTGAGCACTCAAGAAGCCATAGTGTTAAACATAGGGGTAACAAACGTAGGATGGTCTTCACATCTTCAACTTGCTCTGTAGTGAATGGTCCACCGTATCTTGACTTTCCCAGGTCCATTCTTGAAGGTACGTTTTCCTCCCAATATGTGAGAGCACTGCGATTGAGGGGAGCTTTGTGCTTGGCTGCAAACTTGAGAACACGGTAGATGGTTGTTAGAGACTGAGGTGACTTTGGCTCAATTATAAGCCATTTCTTAGCTAGGAGAAAATTAAGAATAAGAACAGCACTCACACACAAAGGTGGCAGCAAACTGTAAAGTTGGACAACCCAGTTACAGTATGGTATTTGACTGCTACACAAAGCACCAGATATAATGGGAAAATTGGAAACTTTTTGGATCCAAACACCAGCATAGATATTGAATACAAACCAGGCAATAAAACTAGTAATATTGGAAGATGAAGCATCAGGCATCTGATCCAGGCCAAGCTGTAATAAGGTAGCAAAGCATGCTACCACAGCTACTGTAAAAAGACTCCCGCCTATGCAGTACACGACGCTCACAACATACACGTATTGAGCAATCCCAGGAACTAGGGTGAAGACACTAGAAAGCAAAGTTATAAGAAACAACAATACAAAACTGTATTTCATCACTCTATAGTTTCCCAGCTTAGCGTCAGCTAACCATCCTGAGAAAACAGCTCCAAAAACACCGAACACAATAGGGATAGCAAGTAGCCATTTTGAAATTACAAAATTGACATCATGTTGTTTACGGAATATATTAGACACTGACATACAGGCTATGGTCAACAGTATATTCCAGACCAGAATAAGAAAGGCTCCCTTGGAGTAGAACCACCTCACTCTGTACTTGCAACAGCCATTCCTTGATACCAGAGGACTGCCTCCGCTCGTAGAGTTAGTTTGTCTCATAACAGACACACAGTGCACATGTATATAGGGATGGCTGCTAAACACTAATACTAAATATAGTTCTTGCAGTAGGCCTATATATATGCATATGCATGAAGATACATGCATGCACAATCATGCAATGCACTTGTGCATGTACGTATGTAAATGTTGAACGAAGTGGTTTACTACTTTGACTAAATATAGTCATGAGCAGAGTCATGTTATTGCTTTAATTTTCAGTATTAATATCCCATCGATTGTTAATACAAGCTCAAAAAGCATCAAAATAAGTGCCCATTGACAAACTGTTTGCATATATACTACATGGCGAAGAATGGTGAATATGTACATTTGGAAAAACAAAATACCTCTCCCATTAACGATCAAAACAAACCTCATACCACATTCATACAGTTAATATAATTGTACCGTCTAATACATAATTATATATACTGGAAAAATGAAACTAAAACAGCCACAGAGAAATATCAAGTATAATTATACCGTATAGCACTTGTATTTGTCAAGCCTTAGACGTCTAGTATTAGGGTTGAGTCAAAAATAGAAAAAAGCGATCTAAATGTATACGATTTGGGGAAGAAAGTGTACAAATAAGGCTAAAATGGGAGGAAGTATAGGGCTGGCTGAGCTGCTCCAATGATATCTCTTCAGTTCTTCAAACTAAGGAACACAGTTGGAGTTAAAAAATAAGCATGTAGCTAGATCTAATGGTTAAATTAAAAGGACGTAAACAAAATGGGTTGGTGTTGGTTATTATTTTCAATGTGGTTTACATCATGCATGCATGCAGTATGAGCAGCAGAGACTTGATATGCTGAAGATCGACAATCATGCATATACGTTCATGCAGGTTACCTGACATAAAAACGATAATTTACACTAGAGCATGGTGGAACTTCAACAGAATATTATGCAATTTATCAGACACAGATCATAAAATTATATTGCAAACGTCATGCCAAAAATTTTTTTTAGAATTGCATGGACTATCATTTTTAATTATAATGTTGTTCATAGGTAGACCTATACATTGTCGGGCGAAAAATCAGCTTCTTGTTTTTCGTACATCCGTTTTCATCCGGCAGCTGTTTGATTATTCATAAGCGCCATGCACCATCATTCCAGAGGAATACGCCGATATGCATGCATGCATAAATTTAATGCGAACTTTGATCTGAACTAAGAACTGCCTCAGATCCAAATCACGTACAGTTCACATCACCAGGACCTAGGAGTGCATGACTCAATATTCATGCACTCCTGACATCACAAAGCGACACTTTCACACAGTCATACATGATTATCAGTTTTCAACTGTATGATCTTTACCATAATCAAAATTAAAATGTATTATGTCATGTACCTCAAAATCCACGATACAATTATTAATTATTACAGACTTTAAAAATAGAAAGCAGTTTTTGTACTCACAACTCAAATACAATTATATAACAACCTAAGATACAGCTAGTCATCATCGTCATCATCGCCAGTGGGTGTGTCCTCCGGCGGCTCTAGTGGGGGTGGGGCAGAACTGTTTGCATTGTTAGCCGACGATGAGCTTCCAGCCGTGAGGTAACCAGCTACGCCAGACGGACCCGTAAGGTAACCAGATACAGTCGTGTTGGTAAGAAAGAGATCATGTTTCTGGTCTTTGTACGCCGACCACACAGGGGATTTTTCCAGTATCTCTAATATCTGTGGTTGTGGGTGTGTGTGTGGAGAAGGGGGTGGGTGAGCGTGTGATTCGTTAAACTTCCTGGCAAACAAGATTGATGATAAGCAAATTCACACAAATTGTCAGTGCAATACTACTACAGGGAGCGGTCATCATTAATTAATCATCATCGTCTACACATTTGCTTATTTAGGTTGAGTTTTGGTTCATACTAATGATCATAGAAGAGCTACAATGTACATGTACAGGTACATCCTCAAGCTGTATAATACATAATTATGGTTCAACTATGATTAATCTGTGGGGTACTATTTTGTTTTGAGCTATGTACTGACCCTCTCTCCATTGGCGAGGTCTTTAGCCATGTTCTTGAGTGACTCAGCTATGAGTGCTTTAGCAGCTGACGGCTTGTCACACTCAGACAGAGGATCCTCAAGCAGCTTCAGTAGGAACGGAATCAACTCTCCATTCACGGCCTGTGTACGTGGAACAGGGAGGAGTCACTTATTAACACGTATGTGAATATGTCAATCAATTATAGTTCCTAGTATTCCATACATTCACATACCTGTACCACTAGCTCGGGAATCATGAGGTCATACAGCTTTTTGATGGTCTCTGCGGCAACGTGTACACTGTCTTTCCTCTTCTTCATGGCACAGATCAACGGAACCACTGTGTCACACTTGGACATCGTTCGCACACAAACCTGTAAAAGTTAACCTTAACAACCAACTCAATACTGGCAATAGAAAATAAAAATGGATGCTTATCGAGCTAAATTATTATTTTACTGGTACAGTAACCACAGAAAAAGAGAAACTAAGACAAGCTTGACACATTCATTAATTTTGTACAACCCGCAAGCTTAGATAGAAAAAGTGCTTCACTAAATCAAAGGTAAATGAGAATGGTGAGCAACATTACATAACGTGTAGCAGGTACGTTTGACTCTTATTACTTGTACAGTTGTATTATGAATGTATTGTATTTTTACCTCGCTGTCCGCCAGTATGTGTGTGACCTGAAGACAAGCTTTTGGAATAACTTCGTTGTCAGCCTTCATTCGGGCCAGGATCCTGGGAATGTGACCCAGCGGTGGAACCTGGAACAAGAACCGGAGATAGATTGAGAGGACTGATAATTACAGAATAATTATCAATTAATTTGTTATGGTACATGCATGCATGGTTGACCTTTCCACCACGCACGGGTGATCGTTAAGAGGGGCTAGCTTCCATCACTCTAGGAGCTTACCTGGTCCGCTAGTGATGGTTGGGCAGTAAAGAGACAAACACAAGCCTCTGTCACTGTCTCCAGGATCTCTCCCTGGAGGGGGGGGGGGGGGTTAGGATAGTAAGTCTAACAATTGGAGTTATACAGTGTAAATGCAGAATAAATTTGAACGGAATTTTGGTGTAACAACAAATTTATTATACGTACATTTTAATAATTGCACATCTTTTCTAATTAACCCCTCAACAAAAGTACCGTAACAACAGTAGATATATGTGACTAATTTTTACTATAAAACACACAAACACATTTAGCACATAAAATATTCACTCACATCAGGATGAGCAGACTGTGAGAGTTGTCCAAACTTGTCGAGTAGTGATATCAGAAACTCCTTTGGTTTCCTCAGAACCTACACAATAAAATTATGCTACATGTAAAGGCAGATACGTACATAATCATACAATTCATAACAGCAATAGCTAGGAACATCTAGTACGTTTAGTCGATCAGTGGACACTCACCCAAGTAGGCTGCGATATAAATATCCTTAAGAAGACTCCGCCCACCATGATCTCCCCTTGTACCTGTGAATAGACCACCTCAAATTGTCGGGCAACCTCCACAGAGTGTCGGGGTCTTCCTTCTGCTTGAGGAAGAACCTATTATAGGGAAAAAAGTTATTTAAACTAACATACCATGAGATCGTTATACAGTTACAGAATGCATCTTTTTTACTTTGAATTTGAATAGTTTATGGCCATTCAAAGTTAGCTAGTGACTACATATATTCACACATCAGGGAAACTTCTGAATTGTTTTCTACTGAAGTGAACAACGCTCCATTACCTGAGTCAAATTAAATACAACGTAAACCACCGAAACTCTCAACTCATTCCTTATTCATTTTAGACACTACTCCCGACACTTTCTCTCTGGCCTCGTCGTTCCAAATTAGCTCCGGGTTCTCCTGATTGTCTGAAATTACAAAGAATTTCTTTCAATGGAACAAGAGAAAGAATAATATATAATGAAAGTAACTGCGTACATTCATTTTGTGTGTTTGACACAAACATAACAACCTGGTTTTTCAACCTACATACCAGTAACCGTTAATGCACTAAAGCGTGACCTTAATTAACGAAGCTACACGACCATTTTACACTTTAATCCTTTGTGTTACAAAGAGGTTCTTTTAATTGAGCAAGAGAACTAAAACACCTAAATTCACAACATACCAGTAACTGTTAATGCAATTTCCAAGAGCGTGACCCTTTGGTACTTAATTAGGAAGCTACCATGCACCAATTCACAGTTTAATCTTTTGTGTTTACTCACTCTCGAACATGTGAACGCTGGCCTCAGAGTTGTCTCGCATGGCGTCCATGAAGATTAGAGGTAAGAACTTGGAGAGGACAATTCTCACTTTAGGACCCACCAATTTGTCAGTAATCATCTTGGCAAGAAGGGAGGCAGTCTCTTCACGAACGGTCGGGTTCTGAGAGTTGCAGAACAACTGAAGGAGGTAAATCAGGGCACCTGTATGGGCAGAGGAGCCTTGAGTAGTACACCAGTTAGTATCTGTGTTTTCTGTACGTGTATATTACTATACTAACCCCAACCATGCAACCAGGCAAGGCATTCTTGTTACGATGGCAGATCGCAGGTATTCTATTTACGGATGGATCTCTGAAATGTATATACATGTACATATATTAGTAGAATATGGAAGATAATGTGCATGCCAATGATACGTACAAGCCATTCAGTAACAAGGCACATGCTGTACAGGACACACCAATTAAACACTGTGTCAATTAATTAATGTGTGTGCTTATGTGTGTGTAATATGCAAGCCCAACCTTTTTGAATGCTCTCCTTGACAATCTGAGTGTTTGAAGTGAGGGCTTGGAACACTTCCAGTACCAATTCATGGGCTGCAACACAAGACAAAGCGATATAATTACAAGAAGCCATGTCATGCATGCACGCTGTATGTATACAGTGGTTGTGTACAGGCTCGATTCATGGGGATAAAAATCAGTGAAAAAAGACGGAGGACAGTACTTTTGCCCATAAATTAGTGATTGCATACAACCCTTTTGAAAATGTATATATCTACAAAGTCATGACTTTATAAGTGTCCTTCACTCAAAAGTTGAACTGGTAAATTCATATACTAGCAGCCATTCCTTGATACCAGAGGGCTGCCTTCGTTCGTATAGAGTTAGTTTGTCTCATAACAGACACAGACACACACACACACACACAGATATATCTAATTATAGGGACGGTTGCGCAATATCTATTGGTGGCAACAATCCTGAGTGAATCTATTCTTCATCATATCCAGTGCTCAGAGACACACCTGAGTGAATCTATTCATACAGTCAGTGCCATGGAGTGGTTCGTACAATAAGTCAACATAGTTATAGTGCACGGTGGAACTTAACAGATTTCTCCCAAATGGCCATAATAATCATGTTGCTATGAGCGTAGTTTCAGTATTTGTACATGCATTGATCGTTAATACAAGCTCAATGATAATCAAAGGTGTCCAATGATAAATTGCATGACTGTATTAGAGAATGATTTAACTAATTATATGTGCAAAAAACAGCCTGTTGGATTCTTCTTGCAACCATGCAAAAGAGTATATAGCTAGACAGGCTAGACTATTTATTGCTATTGTTTCAAGTTCAGAGATTGACTGCCAATAAACATTTTTTACTTCGTAAGTAACAAGGTAAATGCACAATAAGTACATGGTATCAGCAACAACAACAATTGAAAAAGGTAATGCTATTTATAAGAGTCAGGTCCCAGGGGGCTGATCGTGAATAAGAGAATAATCGAGAATAGTCCAGAACAATCCAGAAACGAAAGGTGCATAATAATCATAACAAAAGTGATCACACAACAATGGTGTGATAAATACATAACAAAACACATCAGGATAGAATAGGGTAGATCAAGATAGATCACAACACACCACGCCAGTACACATACCAACACACCCAAACACAATGCTACATGTATATAGTTCACTCATTTACGTATAATTGTTCTGAAGATGTATGATCGACAAAAAGACAGAGGATAAAACATATCATGCAGTCGTAACAGAACAAAATTTAGTCAATGTTGAGCTAACAAGTATCGATCATACACCTCCTCCACAACAGCTTGTACATTGTAGTCCTTGTCTCTAACTCTCCTCTTGTACCAGCGAGCCAGGAGGCAGTACACGATGAATCCAAGCAGACTGACAGCGGCTTTAATCCCATATAGTATTGGTAATGTGAATTTAAATGGTAAAGAATAGCTGATAATCGAAGGTAACATCAACGAAAGTGTTATACACCCTCCAAACATTCCTCTCATGTTGTATGGAGCCTGAGCACAAACTAACTGCAGCACGGCACTAGCAAGCAACATTATGAACATACCTTGAGAAACTGAATATAATATCACAATGACATAATGAACTGCCATTAAATCACTGTGATAGTAGTGGACTAGTCCTAGAATTACAAACACAATGTTGAGAGCCGTGATTAAGAAAGAAATGATTCCGATTTTTCTAAGAATGCTGGGAAGCCTGTTACGAATCACAGGGTATAGAACAAATTCATAAAAGACAATATCTATTGGTGGCAACGATCCTGAGTGAATCTATTCTTCATCATATCCAGTGCTCAGAGACACACCTGAGTGAATCTATTCATACAGTGCCCATGCATGGAGTGGTTCGTACAATAAGTCAACATAGTTATAGTGCATGGTGGAACTTCAACAGATTTCTCCCAAATGGCCATAATAATTATGTTGCTATGAGCGTATTTGTACATGCATTGATCGTTAATACAAGCTCAAAGATAATCAAAGATGTCCAATGATAAATTGCATGACTGTATTAGAGAATAATTTAACTAATTATGTGTGCAAAACAGCCTGTTGGATTCTTCTTGCAACCATGCAAAACAGTATATAGCTAGACAGGCTAGACTATTTATTGCTATTGTTTCAAGTTCAGAGATTGACTGCCAATAAACATTTTTTACTTCATAAGTAAATTCACAATAAGTACATGGTATCAGCAACAACAACAATTGAAAAAGGTAATGCTATTTATAAGAGTTAAGTCCCAGGGGGCTGATCGAGAATAAGAGAATAATCGAGAATAGTCCAGAACAATCCAGAAACGAAAGGTGCATGATAATCATAACAAAAGTGATCACACAACAATAGTGTGATAAATACATAACAAAACACATCAGGATAGAACAGGGTAGATCAAGATAGATCACAACACACCACGCCAGTACACATACCAACACACCCAAACACAATGCTACATGTATATAGTTCACTCATTTACGTATAATTGTTCTGAACATGTATGATCGACAAAAAGACAGAGGATAAAACGTATCATGCAGTCGTAACAGAACAAAATTTAGTCAATGTTGAGCTGACAAGTATCGATCATACACCTCCTCCACAACAGCTTGTACATTGTAGTCCTCGTCTCTAACTCTCCTTTTGTACCAGCGAGCCAGGAGGCAGTACACGATGAATCCAAGCAGACTGACAGCGGCTTTAATCCCATATAATATTCTTAATGTGAATTTCAATGGAAAAGAATGGCTGATAATCGAAGGTGACATCAACGCAAATGTTATACACCCTCCAAACACTCCTCTCATGTTGTATGGAGCCTGAGCACAAACTAACTGCAGCATGGCACTAGCAAGCAACATTGTGAGCAAACCTTGAGAAACTGAATATAATATCACAATGACATAATGAACTTCCATTAAATCACTGTGATAGTAGTGGACTAGTCCTAGAATTACAAGCACAATATTGAGAGCCGTGATTAAGAAAGAAATGATTCCGATTTTTCTAAGAATGCTGGGAAGCCTATTACGAATCACAGGGTATAGAATAAATTCATAAAAGACAGTCCAAACCATACCACACCACCAAGAGTTGTATGTGATTAAGGCCAGAAGCTCTGAAACATAACTGTTCATATCGGGGAGATACAATGTTTCATGTGGTGGATGGAATATTGCAAGTGAGCACCCAAGAAGCCATAGTGTTAAGCAGAGGGGTAACAAACGTAGGATGGTCTTCACATCTTCAACTTGGTCCGTAGTGAATGGTCCACCATATCTTGACTTTCCCAGGTCCATTCTCGAAGGTACGTTTTCCTCCCAATATGTGAGAGCACTGCGATTGAGGGGAGCCTTGTGCTTGGCTGCAAACTTGAGAACACGGTAGATGGTTGT
Source organism: Halichondria panicea (assembly GCF_963675165.1). NCBI lineage: Eukaryota > Metazoa > Porifera > Demospongiae > Suberitida > Halichondriidae > Halichondria > Halichondria panicea. The sequence continues at coordinate 5,332,272 of NC_087382.1, read as the reverse complement.
TAGAGACTGAGGTGACTTTGGCTCAATTATAAGCCATTTCTTAGCTAGGAGAAAATCAAGAATAAGAACAGCACTCATACACAAAGGTGGCAGCAAACTGTAAAGTTGGACAACCCAGTATGGCATTTGACTACACAAAGTACCAGATGAAATGGGTAAATTAGAAACGTTCGGGATCCAAACACCAGCATAGATACTGAATACAAACCAGGCAATAAAACTAGTGATATTGGAAGGTGAAGCATCAGGCATCTGATCCAGGCCAAGCTGTAATAAGGTAACAAAGCATGCTACCACAGCTACTATAGAGAGACTCCCGCCTATGCAGTACACGACACTCACAACATACACGTAATGAGCAATGCCAGGAACTAGGGTGACGGCACTAGAAAACAAAGTTGTAAGAAACAACAGTACAAAACTGTATTTCATCACGCTGTAGTTCCCCAGCTTAGCGTTGGCTAGCCATCCTGAGAAAACAGCTCCCAACAAACAAAACACAATAGGAATAGCAAATAGCCATTTTGAAATTACAAAATTGACGTTACGAAATATATGAGACACTGATATACAGGCTATAGTCAACAGCATAATCCAGACCAGAACGAGAAATGCTCCTTTGGAATAAAACCATCTCACTCTGTACTTGCAACAGCCATTCCTTGATACCAGAGGGCTGCCTTCGCTCGTAGAGTTAGTTTGTCTCATAACAGATGCACACACATGTAGGGATGGCTGCCAACACTATTGTTGAAACTATAGGAGAGCAAAATCTAGTATTGCAATGATTTGTAACTATACTGTGTGGTTCTTATAATAGCGATGTCAGACCGATTTTCATTTTTGCTATTTCTAACTCCTATGTATTACTATCTCTTTTGAACACTCCAGGCAAACCAGAAAAACTTTACTGCACTGGATTTGGTCTAGCCTCGATCCCAGGCCGAGTTTTCGCTTTTATAACGGTTAGGCAAACAGGTTGTTCGCCTAACCGTTATAAAAGCGAAAACTCGGCCTGGGATCGAGGCTAGATTTGGTCAAGCGAATGCAGAGATACAGTGTTTTGAAGAACACTATAGTTAGGAAAAAATTTGTACAAAAATTTACTGCATTTTAATGTACTTGGGCGGGACTTATGAAATTGTTGTTAATACCGGAAATGATCTTAAAGTTAGCATATCTGTAGCCTCGATTCACTTTATGATGTCCCTATAATGGTATGATGTCTCCTGCTTCAGAGAGTTCTTTTGGATTTAAAGTAACCATGCTATCTTTTATTTCGTACAGTATATGGTATCTTGTTTCAGAACTCTCATCAATGTCCACCTACGCTTGTATCTGTTTCTTGATCTTTAAAAGCTGTCAATTTCATTTGGTCTAAATAATTCGTTATTAGTGTGATGTAGATTTAAGGCCATACAACTATAAATCTATGATACACTCTGTTGACAGCTTCTAATTAATACAGTAGATTACTCTTGTGTTGTTTTGTGTGCAAATTGAATCAGTTCTTGCAATTTAATAGTTTTGGTAGATTACATTGTTGTCCCTGGAATTCTCTTCAATTTTTCTTGTTTCTTTTCAACAGAGGCTTTCAATAATTACTATCAGTAACTTCTAAGAACTTCTAAGAAATAAATACAGCAATTGGTACACTTGGCTTGATTTTACTGCATTTCTATTCTCAGCTCCACCCATCTATCCATGCAATATGTGATTCCGCAAGAAATAAAAGCTTATTGTAGCAACTTTTTGCATAATCTGGAGAGAGTTAGAGATAAAAGACATGCTCACTTGTGTTTTTGTTCATTTTCATGTTTGGTTGAGAAAATGATGATCACCTTTGAGAAAAAATCACACACAGAACAAGCATCAAATGCTAAAATCATAAAAACTGTTATAAAAATCAAATTCTACGCTATTTTTTACCCCTGGGAACAGCTGTTGTTTGCTAGACTCTTCCAGGGCTTGCGGAAAGCCCTTCTTGTTCACTCACTTTCTGGTCAGGTTTTTACCTACTGTACGAAAATACGCCCACGCAATACTTCCGGTCTGACATCTCTACTTAATTATAGTGGAACTTCAAAGGAATCATGTTGCTATTAGAAGTTTAGTTTCAGATTCGTACATACAATCGATCGTTAACACATGCAGACAAGCTAATTATTATCAGAGGTGTCCATTGACAAATTGCATGACTGTATATAGAGATCTACTGATGAAAATAATTATGTGTGGAAACACAACAAATGAAAAATAAAATTTTTGTATAATGTAGTAACACATTTACATTCTACGACATACATGCATGATTGACAGACATGCAGATGATAAAAAAACGTGTCAGATCATATAGAGCTCCTCCACAAAGCTTGTGTCCTCATCTCAAAGTCTCCTCTTGTACCAGCGAGCCAGGAGACAAGTACAGGATGAAGCCAAGCAGACTGACAGCGGCTTTAATCCCATATAATGATTATAGTGATGTTCAATAGAAAAGAAGAGCTGATAATTGAAGGTGACATCAGCGCAAGTGCCATGCACCCTCCAAACATGCACTCCTCTCATGTTGTATGGAGCCTGAGCACAAACTATATATCTATAGCTGCACATGGTACTATATAGCAAGTAACATTGTGAGCAAACTTTGAGAAACTGAATGTAATAATTATGTCAATGAAAATTATAATCATAGATAGTAGATTATATCCCTCTACTACATGTATATCTATGATATAATGGACTGCCTAAATCACTGTGATATAGTAGTAGACTGGTTCCAGAATTAGAAACAAGCTCAAGTAATGAGCAATGTCAGGAATTAGTATGGCACTAGAAAACAAATATTGGAGGAGGAACAATTAACAATTACTCTATATAGATCTATATAGTTCCCCAGCTTAGGGTCAACTAGCCATCCTGAGAAAACAGTTCCAAACAACCAAACGCAATTATAGGGATAGCATCTAGATCTAGCCATTTCAAAATTGACATCAGGTCGTTGAAGGAATACATGAGACACTAAACATGCAGCATACTCCAGACCAAAACGAGAAATGCTCTGTTTTTTTTAAACATGTATTGAAATATTATTGTGAGGCTGAGAAATGAATAAGGCAAGGTAATGTGAAGCTATAATTATTCAGAGTTCAGACATGCAGAGAGGTTGGAGTCCGCAATGGTGAGGTCCACGCGGGAAGCAGCTAGATGGTCGTTGAAGGATGACTTCGAAGATTTGGCACCTCTCAGACACATGATAGAGGATCTGAGTAGTGAGAATGATATTCTACATCTTAGCCAGCCAATGGTGGTGCTGTATGGTTGCTTCCATTTGTCCGAGAGCATGCTGGCCAGGCGTTTGTAGAAGGCTCCAGCTGCTGGGCCAAGGCCACCTGTGGTAGCGAAGACCAGGGGGGTAAAAGAAGAGAAATGCTTTGTTGGAATGCTTTGTACGTGTACTTGCACTAGCAGCCATTTTTTGATACCAGAGGGCTGCCTTCGTTCGTATAGAGTTAGTTTGTCTCATAACAGACACAGACACAGACACACACACACACAGGTATATCTAATTATAGGGACAGTTGCGCAATAACTATTGGTGGCAACAATCCTGAGTGAATCTATTCTTCATCATATCCAGTGCTCAGAGACACACCTGAGTGAATCTATTCATACAGTCAGTGCCATGGAGTGGTTCGTACAATAAGTCAACATAGTTATAGTGCATGGTGGAACTTCAACAGATTTCTCCCAAATGGCCATAATAATCATGTTGCTATGAGCGTAGTTTCAGTATTTGTACATACATTGATCGTTAATACAAGCTCAAAGATAATCAAAGGTGTCCAATGATAAATTGCATGACTGTATTAGAGAATGATTAAACTAATTATGTGTGCAAAACAGCCTGTTGGATTCTTCTTGCAACCATGCAAAAGAGTATATAGCTAGACAGGCTAGACTATTTATTGCTATTGTTTCAAGTTCAGAGATTGACTGCCAATAAATATTTTTTACTTCGTAAGTAAATTCACAATAAGTACATGGTATCAGCAACAACAACAATTGAAAAAGGTAATGCTATTTATAAGAGTCAAGTCCCAGGGGGCTGATCGAGAATAAGAGAATAATCGAGAATAGTCCAGAACAATCCAGAAACGAAAGGTGCATGATAATCATAACAAAAGTGATGACACAACAATAGTGTGATAAATACATAACAAAACACATCAGGATAGAACAGGGTAGATCAAGATAGATCACAACACACCACGCCAGTACACATACCAACACAGCCAAACACAATGCTACATGTATATAGTTCACTCATTTACGTATAGATCTAATTGTTCTGAACATGTATGATCGACAAAAAGACAGAGGATAAAACGTATCATGCAGTCGTAACAGAACAAAATTTAGTCAATGTTGAGCTGACAAGTATCGATCATACACCTCCTCCACAACAGCTTGTACATTGTAGTCCTCGTCTCTAACTCTCCTTTTGTACCAGCGAGCCAGGAGGCAGTACACGATGAATCCAAGCAGACTGACAGCGGCTTTAATCCCATATAATATCGTTAATGTGAATTTCAATGGAAAAGAATCGCTGATAAATGAAGGTGACATCAACACAAGTGCCATACACCCTCCAAACACTCCTCTCATGTTGTATGGAGCCTGAGCACAAACTAACTGCAGCATGGCACTAGCAAGCAACATCATGAACAAACCTTGAGAAACTGAATGTAATATCACAATGACATAATGAACTGCCACTAAATCACTGTGATAGTAGTGGACTAGTCCTAGAATTGCAAACACAATGTTGAGAGCCGTGATTAAGAAAGAAATGATTCCGATTTTTCTAAGAATGCTGGGAAGCCTATTACGAATCACAGGGTATAGAATAAATTCATAAAAGACCGTCCAAACCATACCACACCACCAAGAGTTGTATGTGATTAAGGCCAGAAGCTCTGAAACATATATACTATTCACATCGGGGAGATACAATGATTCATGTGGTGGACGGAATATTGCAAGTGAGTACCCAAGAAGCCATAGTGTTAAACATAAGGGTAACAAACGTAGGATGGTCTTCACATCTTCAACTTGCTCTGTAGTGAATGGTCCACCGTATCTTGACTTTCCCAGGTCCATTCTTGAAGGTACGTTTTCCTCCCAGTATGTGAGAGCACTGCGATTGAGGGGAGCCTTGTGCTTGGCTGCAAACTTGAGAACACGGTAGATGGTTGTTAGAGACTGAGGTGACTTTGGCTCAATTATAAGCCATTTCTTAGCTAGTAGGAAGTCAAGAATAAGAACAGCACTCATACACAAAGGTGGCAACAAACTGTAAAGTTGGACAACCCGGTATGGTATTTGACTACACAAAGTACCAGATATAATGGGTAAATTGGAAACATTCGGGATCCAAATACCAGCATAGATACTGAATGCAAACCAGGCAATAAAACTAGTGATATTGGAAGATGAAGCATCAGGCATCTGATCCAGGCCAAGCTGTAATAAGGTAATAAAGCATGCTACCACAGCTACTATAGAGAGACTCCCACCTATGCAGTACACGACACTCACAACATACACGTAATGAGCAACGCCAGGAACTAGGGTGGCGGCACTAGAAAGCAAAGTTGTAAGAAATAACAGTACAAAACTGTATTTCATCACTCTGTAGTTCCCCAGCTTAGCGTCAGCTAGCCATCCTGAGAAAACAGCTCCAAAAAAACTGAACACAATAGGGATAGCAAGTTGCCATTCTGAAGTTACAAAATTGACATCATGTCGTTTACGGAATATATGAGACACTGACATACAGGCTATGGTCAACAGCTAGTATATTCCAGACCAGAATAAGAAATGCTCCCTTGGAATAGAACCACCTCACTCTGTACTTGCACTTGCAGCCATTCCTCGATACCAGAGGACTGCCTTCGCTCGTAGAGTTAGTTTGTCTCATAACACTCACACAGTGCACATGTAGAGATGGCTGCTAAACACTAAATTAAATACTGTAACTAGGAGAGTTTCATGTAACTATATAATTAGGTACTATAGCTGCATGAAGCAATGCATCTATTGGCTATTAATTGGATTGCGTTCCTGAGTAAAACTATAGTTCTTGCAGCAGGCCTATATATAATTATATGCACATGAAGATACACAATCATGCAGCAATGCACATGTACGTATGTAAATGTTGAACGAAGTGATTTACTACTTTGTCTAAATATAGTCATGAGCAGAGTCATGTTATTGCTTTAATTTTCAGTATTAATATCCCATCGATTGTTAATACAAGCTCAAAATGCATCAAAATAAAGTGCCCATTGACAAACTGTTTGCATATATACTACATGGCAGAATGGTGAATATGTGCATTTGGAAAAACAAAATACCTCTCCCATTAACGGTCAAAACAAACCTCATACCACATTCATATAATTGTACCGTCTAATACATAATTATAATTATATACTGGAAAATGAAACTAAAACAGCCACAGAGAAATATCAAGTATAATTATACCATATATATAGCAGTTGTATATTTGTCAAGCCTTAGACGTCTGTCTATACGAGACACATTAGTATTAGGGTTGAGTCGAAAATAGAAAAAAGCAATCTAAAGTGAGGAAAAAGTGTACAAATAAGGAAGTTTTCTAAAATGGTATATAGGAAGTATAGGGCTGGCTGAGCCGCTCAATGATATCTCTTCAGTTCTTCAAACTAAGGAACACAGTTGGAGTTAAAATAAGCATGTAGCTAATGGTTAAATTAAAAGGACGTAAACAAAATGGGTTGGTGTTGGTTATTATTTTCAATGTGGTTTACATCATGCATGCAGAGACTTGATATGCTGAAGACAATCATGCATATACGTTCATGCAGGTTACCTGACATAAAAACAATAATTTACACTAGAGCATGGTGGAACTTCAACAGCAATTTATCAGACACAGATCATAAATTATATTGCAAATGTCATGCCAAATTTTTTTTCATAGGTAGACCTATACATTGTCGGGTGAAAAATCAGCTTCTTGTTTTTCGTACATCCGTTTTCATCCGGCAGCTGTTTGATTATTCATAAGCGCCATGCACCATCATTCCAGAGGAACACGCCGATATGCATGCATGCATAAATTTAATGCGAATTTTAATCTGAACTAAGAACTGCCTCAGATCCAAATCACGTACAGTTCATATCACCAGGACCTAGGAGTGCATGACTCAATATTCATGCACTCCTGACATCACAAAGAGACACTTTCACAGTCATACATGATTATCAGTTTTCAACTGCATGATCTTTACCATAATCAAAATTAAAATGTATTATGTCATGTACCTCAAAATCCACGATACAATTATTAATTATTACAGACTTTAAAAATAGAAAGCAGTTTTTGTACTCACAACTCAAATATAATTATATAACAACCTAAGATACAGCTAGTCATCATCGTCATCATCGCCAGTGGGTGTGTCCTCCGGCGGCTCTAGTGGGGGTGGGGCAGAACTGTTTGCATTGTTAGCCGACGATGAGCTTCCAGCAGTGAGGTAACCAGCTACGCCAGACGGACCCGTAAGGTAACCAGATACAGTCGTGTTGGAGAGAAAGAGATCATGTTTCTGGTCTTTGTACGCCGACCACACAGGGGATTTTTCCAGTATCTCTAATATCTGTGGTTGTGTGTGTGTGTGTGTGTGTGTGTGTGTGTGGAGAAGGGGGTGGGTGAGCGTGTGATTCGTTAAACTTCCTGGCAACCAAGATTGAAATGTATTGATAAGCAAATTCACACAAATTGTCAGTGAAACACATGCAATAACTATAGGGAGCGATCATCATTAATTTTTGTCTACACATGTGCTTATTTAGGTTGAGTTTCGGTTCATACTAATGATCATAGAAGAGCTACAATGTACATGTACAGGTACATCCTCAAGCTGTATACATAATTATGGTTCAACTATGAATAATCTGTAGGGTACTATTTGTTGAGCTATGTACTTACCCTCTCTCCATTGGCAAGGTCTTTAGCCATGTTTTTGAGGGACTCAGCTATGAGTGCTTTAGCGGCTGACGGCTTGTCACACTCAGACAGAGGATCCTCAAGCAGCTTCAGTAGGAACGGGATCAACTCTCCATTCACGGCCTGTGTACGTGGAACAGGGATGAGTCACTTATTAACACTTATGTGAATATGTCAATCAATTATAGTTCCTAGTATTCCATACGATTCACATACCTGTACCACTAGCTCGGGAATCATGAGGTCATATAGCTTTTTGATGGTCTCTGCGGCAACGTGTACACTGTCTTTCCTCTTCTTCATGGCACAGATCAACGGAACCACTGTGTCACACTTGGACATCGTTCGCACACAAACCTGTGAAAGTTAAGAGAAACTGTAACAACCAACTCAATACTGGCAATAGAAAATAAAAATTGATGCTTATCGAGTTAAATTATTATTTTGCTGGTACAGTAACCACAGAAAAAGAGAAACTAAGACAAGCTTGACACATTCAATAATTTTGTGCAACCCGCAAGCTTAAATAGAAAAAGTGCTTCACTAAATCAAAGGTAAATGAGAATGGTGAGCAACAGTACATAACGTGTAGCAGGTACGTTTGACTCTTATTACTTGTACAGTTGTATTATGAATGTATTGTATTTTTACCTCACTGTCTGCCAGTATGTGCGTGACCTGAAGACAAGCTTTTGGAATAACTTCGTTGTCAGCCTTCATTCGGGCCAGGATCCTGGGAATGTGACCCAGCGGTGGAACCTGGAACAAGAACAATTTGTTATGGAACAATTTGTTATGGTACATGCATGCATGGTTGACCTTTCCACCACCCACGGGTGATCGTTAAGGGGGGCTAGCTTCCATCACTCTAGGAGCTTACCTGGTCCGCTAGTGATGGTTGGGCAGTAAAGAGACAAACACAAGCCTCTGTCACTGTTTCCAGGATCTCTCCCTGGAGGGGGGGGGTTAGGTAGTAAGTCTGACAATTGGAGTTATACAGTGTAAACGCAGAATAAATTTGAATGGAATTTTGGTGTAACAACAAATTTATTATACGTACATTTTAATAATTGCATATCTTTTCTAATTAACCCCTCAACAAATGTACCGTAACATACTCCGTAACAACAGTATGTGACTAATTTTTACTATAAAACGCACACACATTTAGCACATAAAATATTCACTCACATCAGGATGAGCAGACTGTGAGAGCTGTCCAAACTTGTCGAGTAGTGATATCAGAAACTCCTTTGGTTTCCTCAGAACCTACACAATAAAATTATACTACATGTAAAGGCAGACACGTACATAATCATACAACGCATAATTAACAGCAATAGCTAGGAGCATCTAGTCGATCACTTGACACTCACCCAAGTAGGCTGCGATATAAATATCCTTAAGAAGACTCCGCCCACCATGATCTCCCCTTGTACCTGTGAATAGACCACCTCAAAATTGTCGGGCAACCTCCACAGAGTGTCGGGGTCTTCCTTCTGCTTGAGGAAGAACCTATTATAGGGAAAAAAGTAACATAATACCATGAGATCGTTATACAGCTACAGAATGCATCTTTTTACTTTTGGATTTGAATAGTTTATGGCCATTCAAAGTTAGCTAGTGACTACATATATTCACAATCCATCACACATCAGGGACCCTTCTGAATTGTTTTCGTGAACAACACTCCATAACCCGAGTCAATACAACGTAAACCATCGAAACCCTCAACTCACTCCTTGTTCATTTTAGACACTACTCCCGACACTTTCTCTCTGGCCTCGTCGTTCCAAATCAGCTCCGGGTTCTCCTGATTGTCTGAAATTACAAAGAGTTTCTTTTAATTGAGCAAGATAACTAAAACAACGAATAATAATATAATGAAAGTAACTGCGTGCATTTATTTCGTGTGTTTTACACAAAGAAAACAACCTGGCTTTCAACCTACATACCAGTAACCGTTAATGCACTTAAGCGTGACCTTAATTAACGAAGCTACACCACCATTTCACACTTTATGTAAAAAGAGGTTCTTTTTTTAATTGAGCAAGAGAACTAAAACACCTAAATTCACAAACAAAACATGTTTTCAAACTATGATACCAGTAACTGTTAATGCAATTTCCTATAGAGCGTGACCCTTTGGTACTTATTTAGGAAGCTACCAATTCACAGTTTAATCCTTAATTTGTGTTTACTCACTCTCGAACATGTGAACGCTGGCCTCAGAGTTGTCTCGCATGGCGTCCATGAAGATGAGAGGTAAGAACTTGGAAAGGACAATTCTCACTTTAGGACCCACTAATTTGTCGGTGATCATCTTGGCAAGAAGGGAGGCAGTCTCTTCACGAACGGTCGGGTTCTGAGAGTTGCAGAACAACTGAAGGAGGTAAATCAGGGCACCTGTATGGGCAGAGGAGCCTTGAGTAGTACACCAGTTAGTATAGTTTTCCTGTGTTGTCTGTACGTGTATAATACTATACTAACTCCAACCATGCAACCAGGCAAGGCATTCTTGTTGTTACATATTATTATGATGGCAGATCGCAGGTATTATATTTACGGATGGTCTCTGAAATGCATTGTGCTTATACATGTACATATTAAGGTAATGCATGTAGAATGGAAGATAATGTGCATGCATGGCAATGATAGTTTACGTCATGCAGTAAGAGGAACTTACTGTACAGGACACCTAAATTATATAAACACTGTGTCAAGTAATGTGTGTGTAATGCAAGCCCAACCTTTTTGAATGCTCTCCTTGACAATCTGAGTGTTTGAAGTGAGGGCTTGGAACACTTCCAGTACCAATTCATGGGCTGCAACACAAGCCAAAGCGATATAATTATAAGAAGCCATGTCATGCATGCACGCTGTATGTATAGTGGTTGTGTACAGGCTCGATTCATGGGGATAAAAATCAGTGAATCTCTGGAGTTATAAGTGTCCTTCACTCAAAAGTTGAACTGGTAAATTCATATACTAGCTGCAAAGGATATTTACACGGTCATGTATAGCGACTTACAAGTGGGAAGCATGTAGAGCACCAGTAAGAGGTACTGCAGGACGTTGGACTCTGCAATGCTGGACACACAACTTTTGTTCCCTGTCACGCTTGACACCAACTGCAGCGATATACACACGTAAAGGTGAACTTGTCCCCAAATTAACTCAATGGCATCCATGCAATAACACAAGACATTTCCATAAAATATAATTATAATAAGATAGTGGGAAAACATGGCAAGCTGCTATAGCAATTGCATGCACATTCTATAAATTAGGGATTTTGCTTAGCATGCATTGTTGATTACGTGCGCAATCAAAAGAACATAATTAATCCTATCAAGATTTGCCAAACGAATTTCCTCGCCAAGTTGACCCACTATTGTGTTATGGTATTCAGACTTTGTTTCACTGTACGAATTCCAGTGCATCAATATTTAGGTCACCTGCAAAGTCACTATTTGCCTATTTCATATTTCATAGCTGCATGTTATCACGGGATAGTGTCACGGTAATAGTATATTCAGGCTCTAGAAAACTACTAACTGAGCAGATTACGAATAGCAAGAAAAACGAACGCCCATGCATGCATGCACAGTTACTGCACTGTACCTTTCATTTTCCATGAAAACAATGAAGTACTACATATACACACATGACATGTGTTTCTTTTAAGCATGAATGAACATCAACAATAGTTTGGTTCATTTGATTTAGTGCATATGATTTGCAAGTTCGAGAGAAATGAATCAGTTCAATTCTACAAGTAATCTACCAAACACAAGACACCGCTGCAAATGTCACTATCAAGTAAGATGGTTTTACTCTAAGGGAGCGTTTCTTCTCCTGTTCAATGTTACTTTGGCAAGCATAGCATGCTTCACATTATTAAGCATACTTTCCAGCTATATAAAAGAACGCAACTTCCAGAAATGGTGGATTGGTATTCCTGTTTGTTTGTTTGGCTTGCTGGCAAGTGTTATATCAGGGTGGGTAGCAGACGCAAGACTTGGAAACTACAAAGTACTTCGGATTGGTTGGATACTGTTATTTCTCACAAAAATGGCTTTCAGCGCATTTTTTCTAGTCCCCACGAACTTACAAAATTACTACGTAGCCTATACTTTGTTCACTTTGGGGGGTAGCATCTTTATGGTGGGGTTGGTAGCCTCCATTGTAACATCACTACAGCTTGGTTTGGACCAAATGCCAGATGCCTCTTCCTCAAGCATCACTGCATTCATTGCTTGGTACATTTTCAGTATTTTTGTTGGCGTGTGGCTCAGTTTTATTGCCGTTTATTGTTTCTCGAAGAGTTGCACAAGTGTGCTTCACAACACAAATAGTACCCAGCTATTGTTAATTGTACCACCTTTATGCATGAGTATCATTCTTGTTTTGGATTTCATCTTAGCCAAGTCATGGTTGATTATTGAGCCCAATTCACCACAAGCTATAAAAACCATCTACCAAGTTCTCAAGTTTGCAGCCAAGCACAAAGCTCCCCTCAATCGCAGTGCTCTCACATACTGGGAGGAAGACGTACCTTCAAGAATGGACCTGGGAAAGTCGAGATACGGTGGTCCATTCACTACAGAGCAAGTCGAAGATGTGAAGACCATCCTACGCCTGTTTACTCTCAGTATTTCACTATGGTTTGTCTGCTTCCCTCTTATGCTCAATAACTCACGAATGATTGCAAAGATAAATCCACTAGGTTCAACCTATTGTAATTCACTATTAATTGGCTTGGTAACCTACAACACTTGGTGGTACGGAATGATATGTACCTTGATTAACGAGTTTGTTATCTACCCGGTATTCAGAAACAAGTTTCCGAGTATTCTAAAAAGAATTGGCCTAGTGTCTTTTGTGAATACCATTCTCAACATCGCTTTTCTCGTTATACATTTGAGCCTAACTCAATACTCAATGAACAAACAAATGGTTGTCATAATATTGTACTTAACTTCAATATCAAACGGTTTGCTACGAATGATACTCATTTGCGCTATGCTGGAGTTAGTTTGTGCTCAAGCTCCATACAGAATGAGAGGGCTTCTAACTGGCTACACGAATGTACTCGTTTTAATGTTTTATATTATAGAGATAAATTTAGAATTAGACTTAAAGTACTCGCTGGTCATATTCGGAGTGAAGACAGGCATCAGTTTGTTTGGATTCATCTTGTACTGTCTCCTGGCTCGCTGGTACAAAAGGAGAGTTAGAGACGAGGACTACAATGTACAAGCTGTTGTGGAGGAGGTCTATGATCGATACTTGTCAGCTCAGCATTGAACACTATATACTATACGCTAGATTGATAACTAATAGTGATATACAATGTACATTGAAGGTATTCACTGTAGAAGGTTTTGTTTTATGTATTTGTTTTATGTACATTGCAAGTACTGTAGGAAATTAATTTTTCGGGCAAATTAATTTTCAGTTGACATAGCTTCAGTACATGTATAGGTAACAATTCGAGCATTTGTAATACAAACACTACATAATCATGATATCACACCTACACATGTATACATAAGCTACGTACACGAGTGGCTTAAAGGAATAATAACACAAGCCATGATACTGTATACACTAGCTGTAGCGGGTAATGTTCGTGAGTGTATACCTTTTCGCGGGTGCAAGATCGTCTCAAGGCCACCCCATTAAATTGAACGTGCTGCCAATGGATCTAGTAGCCCAAGAATCAAACCTGCTCATTCTCACCTAACAATATCAAAACTTTGAACTATAAACTCTGAATTTTTGCTTACAATAACATGTTTACACTTCTACGTTTTGAGACTGTGTAGATTACGCCCCCTCCCTGCCCTCCCTAAAAAACAACCTTTTCACAAATCAGGACAAGACTTTGCTCACAGCAATAGCCCCACCCCATCTTTGTAATCTATACCTTTATTTTCATACCATTATGAGGTAAAGTCACACCCAAATCAATCGTGGAGTGCGTGTTTTGTGTACCTTGAGAGTGAGCATTTGCAGCTTCTTGGCACCCTGGAATCTGAAGAATGAGAAGAGGAGTTTAAAATGTCCATTGCACTGTGTCTCCACTCCTGCGTTGTTATGGATCACGTTGTACAGCGCCTCTAGGGCCATCTCAACCTGTCAGACCATGGTAGCAGGTAAGTGACACCACATGCTATCATTGTAACAGTGACTCATACATGTATACACTTAACAGTACTCAAAACATTATTAGACAGCTGGGGTGCATGGAGTTATACGTACTAGAGTGAATTACAAGATCAATATTCTAGAGGGGCAATGGTCGGCACTGATTGATCCTATCAAGTACTGATGCATGTAAAATTGTATAATACGTATAACCAGATGTACATGAACTTGTAAGCTCCTCTCCATTATATAAAAGCCCGTAGTGGTGCATGTTAGTCGGGGGAGGAGACAAAGAGTGAGAGCAGTACTAGCTACTTTGTAAAGGAGCGAAATTATACATATGTACATGTAGTCCCCTTTTGTTCACCTGTTTGAGCCTGTTGGCATGCTGGCCATCTTTGCTGGTGTCAACGTCAGAGCTGGTCATCACCATCTTGGAATAGAGGTACTGGGCGTTGCTGCCAATGAAATCCAGCAAACATGTCGCAAACGCCTTGGGGTTCTGTCGGAGGAGGGGATGGTACATGTATAAGGGTATATGTGTGTGTGTACGTGCAGCTTGTAAAGGGGTTGGGGTACAGTGTAGAAATGAGGATTCTACATGTGTGTGTCTGCAATGACTACTATAAAATTATGTGGGTTTTAACTACGAGTGTAAGCTTGTGTGTGCAGATCGAAACTGCTTGCATAGAAAAGGTGATATATATTTTTCAATGCAACCATTCTCTGATTGGAAACTTCACCATCAAATAGGCAGCGCCCAACTCTATGTACACAATATCTTAGCTTGTTGAGAGATACGAGATTTGGTAACAGTTAGACTGTTGGTTAACTACGTGTACCTCAAGAACGTAGGTTGGCTGCTCATTGTAGACTCTGACGTAGATCTCCCCGATAACCAGCTCGTCCTTTAGCGTGTCGTACTTGAAATCCGCCCCGAACGTCATGTCACACTCTCCCTAAAAAGATGATGCAATAATAGGCTACCAACAACTCAAAACAACACACAATTACAGCATAAGTGAACCTATAATTTGGGGGAAGATGTGTTTGAGAACAAAATCTACTTTCTACCTGGCAAGTATCTACATGTCATCATACAATGACAATGCAGTGGCGTTTTCAGTAGAAGGATGTGCTGATAGGGCGCACAAACGCATAATTATGGACAATTTATACGTGGGGCAAAAGCAAAACTACAAGAGGTGGATACAAAGTAACACAGAACATTTTTTTCGAACGCTGATTATAACCGACAATGATGCCTCACCGATCTGATAATGCTCTTCTGCTGTTCCTCCAGGTACTTGGTAAGTTCTGTGCGTGTCCGGTTGTCCCAGATCAGGTACGGGTTCTCACTGTTACTGTTCAGCAGCTTCAGTAACTGTGAAGGAGAGGGAGGGAGGGGGAGAGAGGGAGAGGGAGAGAAGAGGGAGGGAGGGGGAGGGAGGGAGGGGGAGGGAGAGGGGGGAGGGGGGAGGGGGGGAGAGGGGAGTTGTTAGTGACTTTCATTCGGCACGTTCTAATGCATGCTTAATAGTTTGATACACATGCCGCAGTTCCAATTAAAATACGTACGTTCATTGATGCATTGTGAACGAATCATGGGTTTCTAAAATATGACCGTTAAATGACTCCTTAAAGATTGTGAAAAGGCCAATAGATAAACGCCGTATTTTGAAAAATAATGTGCAAGAGAATACACAAATGCCATTAATGGATGCAGGAATACAGTACCTCGTTTGTGGGTAGCTCTGAGATCTTTTTGGTGAGATAGGGAGTGAGTAGAGACACTAACACCTTCTTGATGTCTGGGTTCTCGGGAGTGGAGTCTTTCTCACTGCCAACTGTGGAGGAGGCAGGTTATACATGTACGCACAGCTAATGGATCATACATTGACATGTACAGTGTACGTACACATGCTAATCAATGGGTCATACACATGTACTTATACAACTAATGGATCATACACATGTACATACACAGCTAATGACATGTACGTACACAGCTAATGAATCATATACATGTACATACACATGTACCTATACAGCTAATGGGTTATACATGTACGTACACAGCTAATGGTTTAATGAGCAGATGCTAGCTAACACTAGTAAACTTCACAGGCCGGATAAAGTGATGTATACCGGCCCTCACATATCCACACCCTCACCCCTCACACACTCACACTTGTATCCACCCAGCCGTGCGACAGCCTCTATAGACAGGCGAGCCAGGTTGTTGGCCACTTCTTGTTGATTGGACTCATCACTGGTCTCGACACCTCCCTCATCCAGTGTGTAGTCATAGTTAAAGAGGAAAATCATGAGATGGAACAGCACTCCTTTGTGAAGGAGGTTGGTTTGTAGCCACTCGTCTACTGCGAAGGCTGCCACTGTCTGAGCAGCCACACAGTTTAGCTTCGTCAGTTGCTGTGTGTGTGTGTGTGTGTGTGTGTGTTGTGTGAGGGGAGGGCAGTGTTTGATCACTATGTGCACAACCAGGGAAAGGGGATTGGAAACGACAATTATTACGTGAAACACTCCACGTTATAGGGCGTGGCTAAATCTACAAAGGATTATATTTATAGTCAGCATGCTCATTACCTGTCTTGACTGCACTACAATGTGCTGTACATAGAAACAGTGAAATTAATCATTTTTAATGTTGATTTTTCTAAAAAGTAAAGAGAATTTAGCTCTAAAAAGTTGACTAAGTCATGCAGCCACTATTACTAGACAAATAAATGCTATGCAAGAAGAAATAGCCTTTACTATGAAGTCGTAGGAGGGACAGGCCCGTGGTGTGTCTAAAAGTATACTAAAGCAGTTTGAAGGACTATACTGCAAACGTTTATGAACAGTACAGCTTATTTATAGCATGAAGCCATTCTATGTAGCACTTAGATACATAATAACCAAGTCAAGCAATGTCCTTTGCTGTTTTAACTTCACAGGAGGGACAGAGAAAAGTTGACATAGAGTAATTCAAGCTAAACTCAAAAAAATTGGAAACAGAGTAAAGACAACGGACTTAGAGCTTGTCAGTGGTATAAGCTTACTTCTCTCGAGTATCTCCCAGGCCCTGAGTGATCGCTAGTGGATAGGATAGTTAGAAACCAGGGATACAAAGCCGTAGTGCAGTCCTTCATGTAATTATTTGCGAGCGCAACTAATTACACGGAGTGCTTCACTGGATGTCAGTCCTTTTACATAGGGCGTGGGCGGTCGTTTCCAATCCCCTTTCTTTTGTATCCCTGACACAACTAAGGATTGAAGAATTCCCCAATAGGCTAATCTCTTGAAGGTACAGTTTAACCTCTCGTAAAGGCCATCCCTAAACAAAGTCAACTCTGATATAAAACCATGCAAGCACCCGGGTCCTAAATGAACAGCTTTTGACTCTTCACATTTGCCACCTATATAATTATGCATGTACATGTACACGTATTTACAAATGGCCAAATGTTGTTCTCCAAATGTGTCCTTTAAAATGGAGTTCTACTGCAGTAAGCCAGTTAGTGCTATTACAGTAAACCACACTCTACAATACAGTTACAGCTGGTCTACTCTAGAACGAGTGCTGACCACACCCACCTTGAAGTACAGGACTCTGCACACGTCTCGTATAATATCTGGCACTTCGACGATAGCCTCCTGACACTTTTCAAACTGGGCGGAGACTCGATAGCAGCGACAGATGTGTGTGCACACCTCCACTGCCATATCCTCAGGAGTGCTCGACTGGGACAGCACACTCACGCAACGTGCAAACGCACTCTGAAGCACCTGTGAACGAGTGTGTGTGTGTGTGTGTGTGTGTGTGTGTGTGTGTGTCAATGCTACAATAGGACATACACGCACATGCATGTACAGAGAGAGATTGAGGCTACAGTGTGCAGTGTATACAGTATACTACATGCAGCTGTGTACATGTATGTACAGTGAGAAGTACACGTTGTAATTCAGGTACTGCAAACATGTACAAGCACTTATATGTACATTTCTTAAGGAGTACAGTGGGAAATGAAAGCACCGCAGGTGCTGATGCCTCGGTGGAGATGCCAAAGCTACATAACATAAAAGCTACTAATAGCTTGAACATTTTTGCATTTTGCTGTGCAAACTCAAAGAGTGGGTAATGATCGACCATGATTGTTGTTAAAAACGATCGATGCCAAAAGTTTAAGTGTAAAATTAATGGCTGCCATCAGCAGAGCCTTGCAGCTCTCTTTCTCACTCTTGCAGCTACCAATAGCTAGCGTTCTAGTGCAGAGCTAACTACTAAGTAGAGTAGTAACACTCGGTAAACAAGTTTGGCTACGTGCTCTTCTGAAAAGGCTGCAATGGCATTCCAAGTAAGCAAAACTAGGCATAACTTGAGAACGAAGCATTATTTTGCAAATCCACGAATTAAAATCCAAGTAAACATGACTAGAAGCCTATAGAAACTCTTACTTGCACTTGATTCATCCTTGAGCAGCTGTAGCAGTCTACACAGACAGACAGACAGACACACAGACACACAAACACACTACCGTATACCTCGCTTGCGCATGCGCACCGAGGCATAATGAATGAGGGTGGAAACCTTACAGAAACCTGGGATTCCCTATCAATGGACCCCACACACCCATTCACACCACTCAACAGGAACAACCCCTACACACAGCCAAGTGTCTCAACTAGGGAAACCCCCATCACAGAGGGGACAGTCCCTTACCACAATGCCATCCTCTCTCTGCAGCTCCTCTGCGTTGAGAGCGCTAGTGTTCATTGTATGGAAGGCCACCTCACTCGATGCTGTTAGGATGGGGGCACTCTTGGAGAACAGGTCGTCATCTGTCGACTCCAGGCTGATGGTCTTGATAAGCATCGGGTAGCCAGCGTACTTGTACGGTTGGAGGACTACATGGGGGTGGGGTGTGGCATAAGGGATCAACCATTAGAATTCTATAGCTCCATTGAAGGCTCAAGGACTATATATAATTGTGTGCCAGTTATTAATGTAGTGGTTCTTGTCATCATACGTACTAACTGAACTAGAGCACTACATTGATCTCCGAAGAGCTTCTGCACAAAATTCAGCATTCATCACTGCATATATATATAATTATGACAGGTGGAGTCTAGCATAGTATCAGTGTGGTGTATAATTATGTATTTTAGCATATAATTATCTTACTGTCTTTGTATCTCGTGAATAGAATGGTCTGTGTTTTCAGCAGCAGCACAATGCGTATCGGGTCAGGTCCCTCCGTCCTCTTGGCCGACTTGGAGCACAAGAACTCGTAAGCTTTGTTCACAGACTCGAATATATCCTACAATACGGGAGAGTATGTAATCAAACATGTACACGTAGCAGCTAGACACTTTCATAGAGGCTTCAGATCTACATGTATGATTATAACTATAAACATGACTATTCGAACTTATAGGTAGACAGTGTACAGAACATTATAGGCAATGGCCTTCACGAACAAGTTGCTGCAATACATACAGCTGGCCACATAAAGGCTGACTTAAAAACTACTGTAATGCAGAAACGTTCCTATTGGAATCCACACTAAGTTGCAATTCAGCAATCGGCCCTTACCCTTCCATCGGGGTTCTTGTCAGGATGGTACTTCTGAGCCAGCTTGAAGTAGGCTTTTCTAATCACTGATTCTTCATGTCTGAAAAGGAACAAAACACATACATCACCTTGTATAATAGTCCTTGAACTAAACACACCAAGAGATTGTTGATGCGTAATTGCAATGCAGTACCCATCATTCATTGCCCTACAATTAGTTCATTCAACGCTGTCATATATGTAACCAGGAGTACATGAATTCTGATGTAACAAACACAGCAGCTTTAAGGGACCTTTTGTAGCAGGCCTCCCATTTTCAAATTGCACTTGAATTAAGCTCATCAAAATTTACCCACAGTTAAATTCAATAGAGACCATAAATACGTACCCTCCCACGCCAGTCTTGAGGCCGAGGGTGTCGTAGGCCTGGTCGACTGACATCTCCGGAGGCTTCTTCTCAACCTCCTTCTTCCACTCTTGCAGCACGTCTTTGAGCAGTTTCACCTGAAAGGGCGGATTTGAACAGCAAGCTGATCAATTATTATTACATGTGTACATGCAAACACTGTACCACTACACATCATTTTGTAGTGTTGTGCTGTTCACATTACACAGTACATTGTATAATCTTTTTTTTTTACCCAGTATCCATACAGTAGCATATACAGCCGTGAAAAAGAGAATCTACTCTAGCGAGCCTAAATAACTGATCTAATGTACATTTACATGAAAGAAAGGTGCGCTTGCTGTACTAAACCAAATCCCCCAGCCACACCCCCGGTCATGGAGACCGGACTCACTGGTTCTTTGATGGGCCAGTCGGGGAACTTGACAGTGTCACACAAGTGGCGAAGGTAGTAGATGTTGCAGAACAACTCGTTCTCCAGTTGAGGATACTGGACTACTGGCATTGCACAGTACTGCATGTGTCGAGGGGGTGTGGTTTATTAGTACAGACACATGAATGACAAGGTAGTACGAAATGTACATACGTATATCCAACTTAATTAGTGAGACTGCTTATTGTGGTCACCCTGTAAGCAGGTAACTCTCTATATAATACAGCCAGGTTAATGGGTCTTAAAGTCTCCATAGCATGTGTTTCAACATGTACATGTACACTCACTGTACTAGCTAGCCACCTTTTTATTTATACGGCCATTTTGATCTGCACAAGGGTGTTCGCTATATAGATATAGATATTTTTGTGTAACCACCCACCTGGTAAGTAGCTCTGGTGTTGCTAAGCAGGCGAGGAGTGAAGTCGGCAATGTGAGCAGCTATCTTCTGGATCATCAGTTGTCGCATCTCACTGCTCCAGATGGCCTCAGGGGTGTCAAACTCCCCTAGGAATATCTCACTGAACTTCTCGGGGGCTGTAGTGATATGGAGGGTAGGGGTGTGGTTAGTCACAGTATCAATGGAGCACAAATCAACATTCCCAATCATTTTTTGATGGCATATAAGTATAAAAAGAAATTAATAGTTGCTGTGCTAGTGTACAGAAAAACACACACTCACCATAATTCTCCAGGAAGCAGACCATGGCCTCAGGCATCAGCTGTCCCAGGATGCTACGCAGCATGATGTCAGAGGTGGCAGACTACGAAGAGGGGGGGGGGGGGGAGAGTGAGTGTTAGTACGACTCAATGTGTATAGTACTGTATATACCGTATAGCAAGTAATTTTCGGGGGGCAAAACATTCGTGGTTGAGCAATATTTAGTGACTTTTGCCCCACGAAAATTACCAGCTATAATGTATTCTACAGTACAGTTTACAATGATTATAAGAAGTTTGTTATACACACACAACCATGATCCACTCAATTTCTAACGTACACGCACATGTATGTATGTATTAAGCTCATATTAGATCATAATATTAGTTTATCAAGCTTGTTACAAGGTTGTCATCTAAACCCATGGTTACACATGGTTGTAACAACCTTGCATGCAATAGCCACATAACAAGGTTGTCATTTCTATATGGGAATTCCCCTAAACATACACCCACACACACACCCACCCACCACACACCTCATCCGGCCGGAAGGACTGCTTGGTGTGGGAGCACTTCAAGAACTTGGCAATGGGGAGAATGTTGGAGCCGGTGTACATCATGATGAAGAAGAACACACCAGTGGAGAAACCACGCGAGAGGTTGGGGTTGTCCTCGAGTATGATGTTGATGAGAATGACTACCCGCTCGACTAGAATGGGGTCAAAGGTCAACAAGAGCTGTACGATGTGTGGGAGAGTGTTAGCCTCCGAGAGGAAGCGTTTGGCACGAGGGAGTGGTCTCACCACAGCACCATCCCCGTCCCTGGGGGGATAGTTTAACAACAATGATAGTATGTAATCATGTGCTCTGAATGTGCAGATGACTAAGCCCTCATACATTAATTGCACACGTACATGTATTGTACAGAATTCAAACACATTTTTTCACAACTCAAGGTATGCACATTAATTTTGTTCCTAAATGAAGCATCAAGGTTCCGACTACTAGCCGACTGATAACCATACACCGCATAGTGATAGTACGTTGTATACATGCATGTACATGTAGTTTGAACATACACTTGTACATGTAGGGAGCCAACCAAACATACACAATCATACAAATACAATATAACTGTACACAGTGTACACACTCTTAATTACCTGGAGGGGTAGAACTTGCACATCCTAGTGAACATACTCAGAATGAGGGAGGACATCTCGGACTCGTTAAGCAGAGGCGACCCCGTGGCCAGCGTGCTCCACTTGAGCTGTGCTATTTGCTCCACCGGCTTCCAACCGTCCATACCTTGAGCCCAGCATCTGGAGAAGTGCGTGCGTGCGTGTGTGTGTGTGTGTGTGTGTGTGTGTGTGTGTGTGTGTGTGTGACCATAACAGTGTGTGGTGGGGGGGAGTGGAAAGCGGTGGCAATATTATACTCATAAAGATGTAATTTTAGAAACTAAGCTACCCTGGCACCAAGCTGCATGGCCACACTGGTTTCTGGCAATACTGCACTGAGCTTGGACTCTTGGCAGTGTCTTAATGCGTGGGAGAATATTCTACGTCACGATTGTGAGCTACATGTACATGTACATATCGCACATGTTTATATTATGTGGATCAGGTGACTCTCCCAACCAGGCCTTTCTTTTTCTTAACTATACGACCATTTCTTTTTTTACTATATTGCCTCACATCATCTTTTCGTTTTTGCTGCCTTCTATAGAGATAGTGGGTTATTTTTGTATGGTGGAAATTTTTGTATTTTTCGTATCAGTAAGAAATTACATTTTCTGGCACAATAGGTTCAACGTCCTTATCCTGAGCTGTACGAATATTTGGGTAGTTCGTACAAAATTTGTACCAACAAAAATTACCCGCTACACGATAGCTACAGCTATATAGACCATACAGGATATGGCCAGCTGGGAACAGGTTAATACATGACCACTAATTATCTTTATATAGAGAATCTGCACAGCCCCTTTTATCACTGTATACACAACATGAAAGACTTGTACAGATTCCCAAATTCAATTAGCTAATCAAACAGGGTGCACCCAGGGAAGGAAACACTGCACTAACATCCATACATGTACACACATTGTCAGTATAGCAGGTACTTTTCGAGGGTCTAATTTTTTTGCAGATTGGCCATTAATTTTTGTGTATAATAATTATTTTGAGCATGCTTGGTGAAAACCGTGAAAATTTTAGCTGTCAAAACATACCCACTATACGGTACTGTACTTGACTGAAATTTACTACATGTAATAAAGCCACCCACCCAGGAGAGGTTATAAGGATAACAATTAGTAGAATAGTTACAAATTAAACTCTGCCTGTGTGTAAAAATTGTTGAATGCCCTCCTATATGTACATGTACCGTATAGCGGGTATATTTCGAGGGTATAAACTTTCGCGGATGGACCGTTAGAAAGGTTTTTGCGGAGTAGCAGCCTTTCTGCAGCAGGCATGCATGCATGCGATATTAAATTCGTGGGTATAAATTTTTGTGGTACATGCTAGAACAATTGGTAGAAATAGTGATGCCTGTGTGTAAAAATATCCTCCTACATGTACATACCTGGATCGTTGGTGTATCTCTTGCTCAGTCCAGAGGTCCCTCATCTCCTTGAATGAGTAGGGCCCTTGTCTCTCCTTGTCCTTGCCAGTGTAGTACCACTCCTTCTCTGAGTCCCTGCACAAGGGGAACGCGGAGAAAAGCAACTTAAAAATGGACACAGATCGGTTATCCTCGCTAATCATATACAAGTATGTTCAAACCCACTCATTGAGTACTACTTTCATAAACAAACGAATACACAATGAATGGATTTTCAGTTTGGAATACCGTACAGCGGGACATTTTCGTGAGGTGCAAAATTGGGTGTTTTTCGAGGGCAGACAGAAGATGCGAAAATGATAAACTCCCACACACTGGTATTTCACATGCAAAACTATTGGTGGGTGTGGTTTCCTAGAAATGAAACGCGAGTATTAGAACCCACAAACATTTCTGCTGAGGGCTCTGAAGCAATAGCGAACATTTGTACAGGGTCGTGGTCCGCAAAAATTTCCCTCTATACGGTAGTGCCAAAACTAGTTCAGGGAATTCTGCATGTATGCTAGCCTCGGTCCCAGGCCGATTTTTTTTTAATAGAACGAAGTTGAAAAATACGGCCTGGTATTGATTGTATCTGGGCGTGGCAGGAACCGGAAACTAAAGCAGAGATTCTTCACATTTTGTTTCCTGCTTTTTTTCTGTAATACTAAAGGTGTACGTAGAGGCATTTTACTCCCGTAAAACTTACAGTAATGTAGCTCCGTGTCATGTTCTCAATTTATAGCTAGCTAGCTATGGCATGCAACGCGTTGTCTTGTTTGAAGCAAGATGGCCTCACTCTCATGGCAGAACAGGCCCAGGCTCTCAAGCTCCTGTTTGAGGGAAGGGACGTGTTTATCTGGTTCCCAACGGGATATGGCAAGTCTCTCTGCTATATCAGTTGCTACCCTTTTTAATGGACTACAAGCTAGGTAGGACCAAGGCTCCTCCTGTTGACAAAAGTATTGTTCTTGTTAATTGTCTCTCCCCTTGTATCTCTCATCATGAGACTCATGATTGACCAGGCAGGAGTCTAAACAATAGAGGTGTTTCTGCTGCCATCCTCAGTAGCAATAAAGGAATCGACAAAGATTTGGTTGCCACTGCCAAAGAAGTGTCTTCTGGGAAGTATTTCCTGCTGTATACTGCCCCAGAGGCTGTTGTTGAAGACCACTGTTGGAGGATTCATTTTTTGTTGTACCACAGAGTCAATTATTAAAAAACCACGCCCAGATCACGCCCAAATACAATCAATACCAGGCCTAGTAGGCGACCTAGCGTTCAATTGGAGACGGATCGGCCTGGGATCGAGGCTACATGTATGCATGCCTAGACGAAGGGATGTGATTGAAAGGTCACACACATTGCCTCAAGCAATGCTAAAATACACTCTAAAGCACTCTTATTTTAAGGACTCCAAATAAATGTATATAGACATGTACACAGACATATACACACTGCATACATGTATACACCGTATACATGCATGTGCACTGTATAGTTCAAAACCAATGGCACGCCTACCTGTCCAGATCAGGTGATGCTTCTATGGCCAGACTCTGTAATGGTACGTGTGCCCGTGAGGTGTGCAGGTGAGCCAGAGTGACCAGGTCCACCAACACTCGGATACCGTTGGCATCCAGGAACAACTTGACGTTGGTCTTGTGATGGAGGAGCTTGTCAATGAACATCAGGAGGCGGTCCCTCTCCGTCTTGTCCACACACTGTCATGTGAGTGTCATGTGAGATTCACAATGTATACATAATTGAAAGCTGTAACAACAAATATAACTTATAGAGTACCATAGAATTAAAAGCCTAATTATGATGTCACAGACCCTCCTCATGCTCTTAAATGAAAGGCCTGCTAATGCAATTATGGATATTGAGTACCATAGAAAAGCCAATGCTGAAGTCACAAGCACATGCATAGACTAAAGTCACAAGCACATGCATAGACTAAAGTCTATTGTGTTGAGTTTGACCTTCATAAAGTTGTCATAACTTTGTCATACTTTACTGAAATTATTCAAAGTTTCATATACCATTGGATTCCTTGTTAAAAAGCGCTTCTATCTATATGCTGTAGAGCTGGTAAGCTCCAACCAGCTAAAAGTTAGCATTTACATGTAGAAGTCCCAGGCATACATGTCCACCAAATAAAGCATAAATGAAGCCATAATTGACCACATAACTTCCTGGGTCGAACTCAACACAAATAGACTTTAGCATATAAAACTAGAGTTAGAGTGTGACACTTTCTACACAGAGAAAAATGAGATATACACTGCAAAGTTTAGTGGTCTTCATCTGCACAAGTGTCATTTCAGTGAGATTCAAAGCATATGTAGACTACCTTTACAAAAATTATATGCACGTGTGCAGATAAGATGTGAATACATGCTGAGTGTAAACCTAGTCGACTATACCAACCCAACTGGACTGTGTGCAGAATGTGATAGATCACTCAATACAAGTAACCCTGAAGAAACTGTACCAGTGTGTTGTGATGAATTTCCTTACAAATCTGGAAACTGTGACAACACAGGAGAGGAGAGATGTGACACCAGGTTCCGTTGGACCATCAGACCATTCGGTACATCATTGGAGACTAGACCTAACTCAAATTACTACTTCACTGATTGTGCCCTGTCCCCCAGCACTTGCCCACTCAGTGAAATTAGTACAACCTTCAGTCAAGGTCCAGCAGCAATCCTCGGGGTAACACCCAATCCTCTACTTGTCTCAAACCAACAATTTTTTTGGGTAGTAAGTTCGTTTTTGTTATACAGCACCTAACATTTATAAATGCTTTGAATAGGGCCGAATACAGTTCTTCATAGAAGCTGTGGACAGTGGACTCCCGAACATAATAGACAGTCTGTTGATTAACCTGGACAACCTCCAACTTGGAGCAAACTTCACAGAGGAGATGACGTTCACTGGATTCCACAACATATCTCACATGACCATGAGTTTCAGAGTCGAGTGCTCTCCTGGTTTCTGTGGGCATGGCTGTTCGACTACACTTCAGAACAATCCCCTAGTGGCGACATGCCAAGCTGATGGCACTATAACGTGTAACGATAAACGATTTAACCCTTCACCTCTAGTAGCCTCTAACGACTGCCTCTACAACGTGGACACAACAAAAAGCTGTTCGACATGCTTATTGAAATTCTACGACCCAGCAACCAACTGCACCCATTGTCTACCAGGCTGGGACATCACCTCTGACTGCACTAGTTGTCTACCTGGAGGGGACACAGCAAGACTCTGTCAAACTTGCATGGATAGTTTTAACCCTAATGCCACTGAGTGTGTGGCTAACTATGATCTAAGCACTACATGCTCATCGTGTCTGCCTGGTATCATTGGCGGAGTGGTCGGAGCTGTGTTTACTGTTGTCCTGGCAACGATTGTGGTGATTCTACTCCGGAGAAGAGGCAACAACGATAGTAAAGTCTCAGGTAAAGTTCATTTTAACTTGTGCATGGCTCATCAATATATACACGCGTATCTAAAATTGAGTTTCAAATTCACACATGCCATGCATCAGTAAGGAAGGTGAACACACATAATTCTAGATAAGCAGTTTTTACTACCACAATAACAACTATATACACAATTACAGAATCTGTCACATTGGCACTAGGAGAGAGATCACAAGCCCCAACCCTTGAAAGTGAAGCTATACCACTACAGCCCAACCCACTGCATTGTGTCAGTACTAATGTTGACAACACTGCTGAATATGAGATAGTGGAGAAACCTATTAAAATGAAACAGAACCCGGTTTATGATGCTACTATACAGAGTGATGCTACTACACAGAGTGATGATGCTACTACACAGAGTGATGCTACACAGTCCGATGTGGTGTACGAAGTATTCAATGATGAACAGACTAGCCAGGTTGAGAATGAAGGGATGGAAGTAACTGAGAGTCAACAGTATGATTACATTCAGATATGAACTGCTGACTACACATAGGGAATGTTAACAATGTTACCAAACGTTTGTACAGCAATGATTTGAGTTATATCCATGTTTAAGGGTTTTTGCAGCCAACGCATATGTTTTGGATTTTCTATAGGACATGGAGATGCTGATCGCAAGCTTAGATTTAGCTATAATTATTATGAAAGATCGTAAATTTTTAGCAAGAACTACATACAAATATTGAATTTACTGCAAATCGGCCAAAATTAGGAACCCTATAAACACAGAGAAAACCTGAAAATGCTAAAATTACTACATAGTAACCTTAAGGTATATTTGCATGCGAATGAGCTAAATGAGCAGAAAATTTAACTGTTGCTATATTGTATATCTACATGTAACTTTTGCAATCTGGCAATGATCATGATGTCATATAAATACTAGCATACGCAGGTCTTTGTAATCTTATTTTGTAGCCACCATTGTGAACGTATAGAGTAAATATCCCACAATGAAAATTTACACAACCAATTAACACACCCTCACTTATAGAATAAACACACTGCTAAGTGGGATACTGAAATCACAGCTATAGAGAGAACACACACATACATGTCATGTAAACTAAACTAGCACGCAGATTTTAAACAAGAAATTCAGAATGGAGAACAAACAGAAAAGTCTGGCAGTCTTAATTTGTGCAAGCATCCTCACAGTGAGTTTTCCAATGTGAAAGAATGAAAGCCATTAAAATTAAAATGTGTACAGATACAGATAAGATGTGAGTACATGCTGAGTGTAAACCTAGTCAACTATACCAACCCAACTGGACTGTGTGCAGAATGTGATAGACCACTCAATACAAGTAACCCTGAAGGAACTGTACCAGTGTGCTGTGATGACCTTCCTTACAAATCTAGCAACTGTAACAACACAGGAGAGGAGAGATGTGACACCAGGTTCCGTTGGACTATCAGACCATTCGGTGCATCATTGAATACTAGACCTAACTCAAATTACGACTTCACTGATTGTCAAGTGTCCCCCAATACTTGCCCACTCAGTGAAATTAGTACAACATTTGGTCAAGGTCCAATGGGTCTCCTCGGGGTATATGCTAATCCTCTAACAGTTACAAGGGGTATATCCATATGGACCGTAAGTTTTTAAAATGGTACTGCTTACCCACTATCCACGCATGTACAGTGCATCCAGCTTAGAGAGTAGATTACCACAAATTTGTGAGTAGCTGTACTTAAATGTAAATATCTTTCGATTGAAACATTTCTAAGAAATGGTGTTAATACCAATGTGTAGGTGAATGAATAAGCTACATCATACTCAAAAAGTTTCCATGGAAACATAAGATGGTGAGTTTGTGGTGATTAATAGAACAACAACAAATTGTTATAGTAGGTAATCGGTTAGAGTATATATATATAATAAAACAGTAATCTTGTACAGCTAAGGTCCTAGACTTCATCAAATAATTGTTCAATGGTTTAAGTATCCTGACCATCCCTTTATGGGTCTTGCATAATTATGTTCAGAGTGTTTATAATTCATGATTTACTGGTTTTTAGGTACACTTTTGGTTAGAGTAATATCTTCTGAAAATTTTATAGCTTAGCTTTAAAACTTCTCTGGTAAGTTTACAAATAAATGGGCTAAATTTTGATACCAAGAACATCCTCTACTCTTATTCCATTGTTGAGATAACACTGAAAACCTACATATTCTACCTTTTTGATGACGTGTTTGCTCATGAATTATTCATGAGTTTTTATTTTTTGTTTTTGTGAGAAAGGAAGATATTGTTTCTATTATTTTATGTGTCTATACTGTTGCACTACTCATAAGTAACTATTACAGCGCTTGCTAGCTATCAGTACGCTAACTAGAAGGCAAAAATTTACCACAAAGATCGTGTGGTCACTGCCGATTTTAGTCGTCAAATATTAGACAAAGAAAGACTCTAACAAGAACTAAACAGTGACCTACTAGCAGTTTATGATATTCCTGAGGGTGGCTCGAAGAGTTCTTGCTCCTATCTATCTACAAACTGAAGAAAAATGCCATAGTTTACTAGCTAGTCAGCTATTTTTCCATATTTTTCTACTTCTATACGAGCTAACTCGATGACTGTTCATTGTTTCGAAGAAATTGTTTCGAGCCGCCCTGCCCCTTTCCTCCTTTAAATAGATAATTGCCTTACTGGCAGAGAGCATGCAATATATAGCATATAAAATGACGACTAGTGTATACAGTCAAGACAAGCTTGATTTACTATTGATAATTACTGCATGGGCGAACACTGCATCGTAACCTTAAAGTGTCATTGGTTTTTGTGGTTTTGATGTCATCAAAACAGTAGAAAATAGTAAATTATGTAGCTTTTCAGTGTTATCTCAGCAATGGAATAAGCATATAGGATATTCTTGGTATCAAAATGTAGCCCATTTATCTGTAAACTTACTACAGAAATTTGAAAGCTAAACTATTAATTTTTTAAAAGTTATTACTCTAACCAAAAGTGTACCTGAAAACCAGTAAATCATGAATTATAGACACTGTGAACATATGTAAGACCCATAAAGAGATGGTCAGGATACCTAAACCATTGAACAACTATGTGATGAAGTCTAGGACCTTAGCTGTACAAGGTTACTGTTTTATTACTCTAACCGATTAGAGTTTGTGCCAGTAAGTCCACATGCAAGCTAGGGGGGTACTCACTATAACAATTTGCTGTTGTTCTATTAATCACCACAAACCCACCATCTTATGTTTCCATGGAAACATTTTTGAGTATGTTGTAGTTTGGTCATTCACCTACACATTGGTATTAACATCATTTCTTAGAAATATTCCAATCGAAAGATATTTACATTTAAGTACAGCTACTCACAAATTTGTGGTAATCTACTCTCTAAGCTGGATGCACTGTACATTATTGTAGGGAAGAATACAGTTCTTCATAGAAGCCGTGGACAGTGGACTCCCGAACATAATAGACAGTATGTTGATTAACCTGGATAACCTCCAACTTGGAGCAGACTTCACAGAGGAGATGACGTTCACTGGATTCCACAACATATCTCACATGACCATGAGTTTCAGAGTAGAGTGCTCTCCTGGTTTCTGTGGGCATGGCTGTTCGACCACACTTTATAACAATCCACGAGTGGCGATATGTCAAGCTGATGGTACTATAACGTGTATTGACAACCGGCTTGACCCTTCATCTCTTGTAGCCTGTAACGACTGCCTCTACAACCTGAATATTGCTACAGGATGTTCTACATGCTTATTAGATGCATTTGACCCAAACACCAACTGTACATCCTGTACTAACACCAAATATGACACAACCGATAACTGTGAATCATGCGTGGACTCTACATTCAGTCCTCTCGATGGCTGCACATCATGTTTGTTGGAATTCTATGACTCACAAACAAACTGCACTCAGTGTCTACCCAACAGAGATCCCTCTACCGACTGCACTCAGTGTTTACCCAACAGAGATCCCTCTACCGACTGCACCCAATGCCTACCCAACAGAGATCCCTCTACCGACTGCAACCAGTGCCTACCCAACAGAGATCCCTCTACCAACTGCACACAGTGCCTACCCAACAGAGATCCCTCTACCGACTGCACACAGTGCCTACCCAACAGAGATCCCTCTACCGCCTGCACTCAGTGTCTACCCAACAGAGATCCCTCTACCGACTGCACTCAGTGTCTACCCAACAGAGATCCCTCTACTGACTGCATTCAGTGTCTACCCAACAGAGACCCCTCTACCGACTGCACCCAGTGCCTACCCAACAGAGATCCCTCTACCGACTGCATCCAGTGCCTACCCAACAGAGATCCCTCTACCAACTGCACCCAGTGCCTACCCAACAGAGACCCCTCTACCGACTGCACCCAGTGCCTACCCAACAGAGATCCCTCTACCGACTGCACCCAGTGCCTACCCAACAGAGATCCCTCTACCAACTGCACCCAGTGCCTACCCAACAGAGATCCTTCTACCAACTGCACCCAGTGTCTACCCAACAGAGATCCCTCTACCGACTGCACCCAGTGTCTACCAGGCTGGGACATCATCTCGGACTGTACTAGTTGCCTACTCAACAGAGATCCCTCTACCAACTGCACCCAGTGTCTACCCAACAGAGATCCCTCTACCGACTGCACCCAGTGTCTACCAGGCTGGGACATCATCTCGGACTGTACTAGTTGCCTACCCAACAGAGATCCCTCTACCAACTGCACCCAGTGTCTACCCAACAGAGATCCCTCTACTGACTGCATTCAGTGTCTACCCAACAGAGATCCCTCTACCGACTGCACCCAGTGTCTACCAGGCTGGGACATCATCTCGGACTGTACTAGTTGCCTACTCAACAGAGATCCCTCTACCAACTGCACCCAGTGTCTACCCAACAGAGATCCCTCTACCGACTGCACCCAGTGTCTACCAGGCTGGGACATCATCTCGGACTGTACTAGTTGCCTACCCAACAGAGATCCCTCTACCAACTGCACCCAGTGTCTACCCAACAGAGATCCCTCTACCGACTGCACCCAGTGTCTACCCAACAGAGATCCCTCTACCGACTGCACCCAGTGCCTACCCAACAGAGATCCCTCTACCAACTGCACCCAGTGTCTACCCAACAGAGATCCCTCTACCAACTGCACCCAGTGCCTACCCAACAGAGATCCCTCTACCAACTGCACCCAGTGTCTACCCAACAGAGATCCCTCTACTGACTGCACCCAGTGTCTACCAGGCTGGGACATCACCTCAGACTGTACTAGTTGCCTACCCAACAGAGACCCAGTCACCAACTGCTCCATCTGCCTACAACCAGACAGGTTCACTGACACAGACTGCAGTGTGTGTGCTCTACCAGGAGGGGACCCAACCAGACTCTGTCAAACTTGCTTGGATAATTTTAATCCAAATTGCACTGAGTGTGTGGCTAACTACGATCTAAACACCACATGCTCATCTTGTCTCCCTGGTTACGATAGACTCAGTGGGTGTACAGTGTGTCTCCTGGGCCGAAAAATATCAACCAGGTGCACTACATGTCTGTCAGGATTCTCAGGCACCAATTGTGAGCCTGGTGAGTGATACATGTATATAACCAAATTTGAAATTTAATTTGTGTCAATTTGTGTCCCATGCATAGATACTGACTTTGATGTAAGCTCGGATCTAGTCCGTGGCATTGTTGGGGGAGTGGTTGGAGCTTTGTTGATTGTCGTCTTGGTTACTATTGTGGTCATTGCACTCACTGTTCGTACCAAAAGAAGAGGTAACAAGGACAACAACGTCGTTATAGGTAAACCAATCAACTAACGTACACTGTTTTTTTGTGAGTCTTTCGTTTGTAATCGACAGATTCTCGCATTCAAAACCCGGTATAAGGTATATGAAGTGAACATTGTATCATTGCAATGAAGCATATTGGCCCAAAATTAGTACCATGTAACTACACTCATGAAAAATTGGCTCATAATGAATATACAACGCTCTTATAGATACCAGAATATCGGAAGTGAGATCACAAGCCTCTACCCTTGAAAATGAAGCAATACCACTACAGCCTAACCCACTGTATGGTGTGCGTACCACTCCTGGTTATGAGATAGTGGAGACACTTATTAAAATGAAGCAGAACCCGGTTTATGCTACTACTACACAGAGTGATGATGCTACACAGGTACAGTCCGATGTGGTGTACGAAGTATTCAATGATGAACAGACTAGCCAGGTTGAGAATGAAGGGATGGAAGTAACTGAAAGCCAACAGTATGATTACATTCAGATGAACTGACTGACTATACACACAGGGAATGTTAACAATCTTACCCAAACATTTGTTTAGAGAAAGTGATTTGAGTCACGTGCATGTTAATATAACACACACAATTTTACTTAACTTTTAGCTAAATTAATGAGCGATCGACAAAAATCGAAAGCTGGCGCCAAAGGAAAGTATTGCATGCAATATAAGGAGCAGCTATCCGCCAAGTTTTTAAAGAGTTAAGGCCAGTATAGTAAAACCTACATTCACTCCCAAAATGTGATTCATTGTCATATTATATTATACAGTTTAACCTCTTATTTCATCAATTATACACACCCACTCACCTGTTCCAGTTTCCGCGCTACAAACTCAGTGTCGTTGAATGGCCCAATCTCTTCGTAGCATTGTCCGTAGACAATGGCCATGGCCTGCAGACACATGGCCTTCATTGCTGGCTTGGGTGAGAGGAGGAACCGATGGTAGAGGTCATTAAAGAACACGTGAGGGTCCACAAACTTGGTGTCCCCTCCCTCGTCCAGTAGCAGTCGGAGGTAGTAGTTACCTGCAATAGACATATTGGCAGCTTATGCATGTCAGAACCAATTAGTGTATCAGGTGTGAGGGGGCAAATAATGCAAAAAAATTATAATCTCTAAAACAGATGGTCACATAGATTATGGGACTGCTCTCAGTTTTCACAAGCAGGTGCAGGTTTAATTCTTCGGCGAGTCATATGCATGACAGTGCTTTTTTAGCACTATGGTATTCAAAGTGTACGTGAGCTGTACCTATTTTGATCTCCTCCGAGAGGCACTCATAGCGGACCTCGAACTCGGTGTGATTCCAGGAGATCTCTAACTTCCCACTCAGGTCCTGCAGTTTGAGTCATGTGATTACCATTGAACGATCACATATGAGTCACATATAACTAACCTTATCAACGGTGAAAGATCGTATCTCATTCTCGAGTGCCTCCCTGAGCTCTTCTCTCGTCTGCAGGTAGAAGAGGCAAATTAAAGTATAAATGATTTTGATTGGTATCTTGATTGCTATACACATACATGTAAAAACCCCTGCTCTAGCGATAACCCTAGGGCTATTTAACAATGGCTGTAATAAATACTAGGTGACTTGCTAATACAGGTTGAAACACATGTATAGAGTTTGGTGACCTGCAAATACACAGACAGGTTTCATTATGCTCAACAAGCAATGAGTGCATCAAATGTTTCAGTTGCAGAAACACTGAGAGAACCACAACGTTAAAAAGGCTATGCTCTCCCGCTTTCTTGTTTCCAATCCTACAACTTTCAAATATTATTGTTCTGGATAATTACAGCTATTATTTTATCTTCATTGTACAGAAACCCAGGATTGCAGGCCCCTCCCCTAACCTTGTAGTTCCAGATGAGAGCGGAAGTGGCGTGGTCGCAGGCAAACTTGTGGTAGAATAATTTCCAGTTAGCCTCACTCTTGACGTTCTCTCGCCTCTTCCGCAGTGTGACAGGTCGCTGATTGGCCAGGTCCTTCTGTGGTTTAGGGCGAAGCCTGGACCGCCAGTGGATCAGAGCACCCTCCAACACACCGATACGACGCCGGGAGATGGTCTGGGGTGGTAGTGTGTGATCATGGGAAGTGTGTACTCATGAAAGCTCCTCATAACAAAACCGCACAAATTCACGAGTTAATGATACCATTAACAGATCATAATGAACTATAATCCTTCCTTATGCGAAAATTAATAATCCGCAAGTACTAATTCAGTACTAGTTACAGCTGTAGGTTGTTGATGGTGCTTTGCCAGTGTACATGTATAACTAACATGAAATGGCAGTTGAATTAATGCACAGAGAATATTATTATTACCTGTATAAATACATAAATAGCTAACTAAGCTGTAGCTCACTGTGACAGCCTTGAGGTTATCTCTGATGTGCATACGGTCAATCTCATCGTCTGACACGGTCTCGTCCGACTCCAGGAACTGCATCAGACCCAGTGGCTGCGAGGACGAGGCCAATAAGATACAGTACACACACACACATGTATTAGATCACTGAACTATGTACACTACCATGTTGAGTACTAGCTGTATTACTGCGAATGCTTACGACATAGCACTTGTAAGATCATAGCAAAAACCTATACTGGTACTTGTATGACACCACAATCCTTGCTTACCTGACGCAAAAGTTAGACAGTAAAAACAAATTATTCTACTGTTAAAAACAAGACTACAGTACATTGAACATAATTGTGTACAGCACCATTGAAATAACCATTTAGGCATTATCATTGACTGTGTCCTAAGCAAACCATCCAGTATCCTGAGCTACATGTAGAACCCTGAGTAATATTACTGACCAGTATCCTTCGCATGAGTTCAGTGGAAGTTTTGTTGCCGGTGATCCACAGGGAGACGAGATGTCTGCTGAGCTGGCGATGAGTGAGTAGGCGGTTGTCGGCACTAGAGGTGAATAGGGAGGTGTGGAGGTGGCGGGGGAGAGCACCCTCCGCTAAAGCCAGCTCCTGCATCTTGGTGGCCGTCTCCTCATCTCCTTCCTATCAGAGGGTAATGGTGGGTGTGATATATGCATTGCGACCTACATGTACTGTAGCATAACTCATCATTAGGTAGCTACAAATGCATGTACATGTACTTCAATGGTGATTGTCAAATTATGATTCATACATTCATTCATACTCCATTATTACATGTTAAAGTACAGACATCATTTCAGTGCTCGGTAAAATCAGAAGTACACCAATAATTCACTTCTTCAGTTAACACTCTTTACCCACTCAACACAGCCACCCCCTCACCTCAATGATGGACTTCATGATGAGACCTGCAGCCTTCACAATGGCAAGTGACGGGTGCTGGAACAACTTGAAGATGACGCGTCCCATCCCAGCGATCAACTCCAACACGAGGTCAAATTTGTCTCCATCCGTTGTCTCACTGCACAAAACATGTAGACCGTAAACTTTTGATTGTGAATTGCGAGCTTTCACATAGATCGCAATAGAAAGTGAGCATGTGCAGGCAATTTGCAGTAGTTAGAAACGCAATAGGGCTTGTAAATTGTCATTCGCAAACATTGAAACCAGATATACATGTGTACTTGTGTACATGTGTACGTACGCTATGCAGACAAGTTAAATTTGATCAACAGATCTTACTCTAGTGTGTAGTACGTACTAAATGTACAAATTAGGTATACTTTTACTTTTCACTTCAATTACTACTGCACACATTGCCATTTTTTATTATATGCAATCTATGTACTCTCTTTTACTGCATGCACATGCACACTGTATATACTGTACCTGTATGGAGGACAGATGGCAAATGTGAAGAAGTCCAGTACAGCGCTGATGATCAGAGCTCCAGTTCCCAGTCTCTACGTGTATAATAACACACAACAAACATCAACGATGATCGATTATCGACTAGAGCTATTGTCTGGAATATAGACAGTACAGTTACATAGGTACAAGCCATGCATGATGTAATGCTTCAATAGTGACAACCAGTCTGTGAGTGGAGAGATTGGTGAAACACACTTTTACTTTCTCCAGCTATCATAGTGTACATGCACCAATTAATATTCTCAGAAAAGCAGCTACATGTACAAATGTATGTGCACGCAGCTACATGTAAGTATCCTCCATGCTATCAGTATGTAGATACCACAACATACCACGTGGAGTTTGAGAGGTTCCAGCAGCAGCTCCAAGAAGCCGGTTGAAGAGAGGAGGGAACGTTTGTTCATTTGTTCCTGACGAATGTCAAAGTTGTCGTGCATGGGTTGCATGAGTGCACACAGGAAGTCCACACAAGCGTGACTGATCCCGTCGTCCTTGAGCTTGAGCGCCCTCACCACTTTCTTACCCACTATCTCCCTGAAGCTGTAGTGTGTGGGTGGGGGTGTGGTATACATGTGTACATGTAATTAGAGCTCTCTATGACCAATACGACTGTACGAAAGGCAAGTTTCTTTATAACATTGAACAAGCCCAAAAGTAAGCTAGCAAAAAACCAGCTCATGGTTTTGATCCATAATAGATAGAGTACAGTACAATCATAATTATTGTCTGAATGCTAAATCCTAAGGAAATTGTGCACAATATCGACTAACGAACTATAACTTACTTTGGTAGTGTAGTGAAAGCCTCAAAGCCGGCCTTAGAGGCGACCAATCGCCTGAGGGCGTGAAACTGCCCCTCTAGCTCAGATATGGAGACACTCCCTCTGCCATCCTCCCTGAGCAGCAGTGCTGTGAGAGCGCCATTGATGAGCTTCTCCTTGTTCTCGGCAAACAGACCCTGCGTGTGTGTATTGGGGGGAGGGTGGTACAGGTGGGTATGATAAGGTGAAAGGTTACATGTACGTACATGGACGAAGTTCGGTAATGGTTTCTTAGCAACAACATATTTGATAAGCAATATCTGACCACAAGAAGGCTGGTGGGGCGATGATGGCAAAAACATTAATTGCGATAGAACAAATTAGGGAGCACATAATATGCATGACCATAAATAGGATAGGTATGTACGCTACTCAAACACTGCATGTCCCCCCATTATCCATCAATAATAATTGCAGGGTACAGTAGCCCTCAAAGGTCATGCATGACACCTGGCAACAAGCCCGAGTGACCATCTGGTTATTTAACCCCCTCCCCTTGTAAAACCAGTGTACACACACTCGAGTTACGTTAGAGTTAAACTGTAGGAACATGCATGCACGGTAATTGCACGCTAACTACATGTATGTATAAAACACACATCCTGAGTGACTGCATGGTTGAGTCCGCTGTATCCCACGTTGGCATTGAACTTGCACACGGCCTCCGAGAACTTGATGCCCTGAGGCGTGTTGTAGATGTACTTGAGATACTGGCTCTCCACCTCCTCGTCTATGGGCAAGTGGAGTGGCCCGAGTCGCTGGCCTCGATCAGTGCGCTCCATCTTGACACAAATGTCACGGTTACCACTGGCACGCACACCGTCCAGGATAGAGCACAGGAGAGCATCTCTGTGACAGAAAAGAAATGCATAGTTCTGAAATCAATCTCCATGGAAGGTGATACGATACGTTCAATATGACACTCGCTGCAAATGTTTTCTGAAAATACATGTATGTAGACAATGTATGTTCAGTAACCAAGTTGACCAAATACTGAAATTCAATGATAAACTGTAAGACATCAATACAGCACTGACTAGTATCCTTGCATGGAAGGCAACCATGCATGCAAACATTGAGAACAGTCGTACATGCATGGTAAGATTATACCTGTAAACACCAACCAGCGCTTATTTCAGAATTTTTCCAAGAAGGCGCAAGATGCTGAAACCACAAATTTACATGTAGGGGGCTCGTGTACATGTATAATGTGTGGGCCATACCATGGTTCATAGTAATTCTAAGAGGGCCGGGGCAAATGCCCGTCTAATCCCCCTAAAATAAACCAGCTATATGTAACCCTTAGCTCCCATCACCTCTCAGTGGAAGAGTACATGTACATGCATGGTAAGACTATACATGCATGTACGTGTACACACCGACTGTAGTCCCTACCCTCACCTGTCAGTGGAAGAGTAGCGTCTCACGGCACCTGTGTTGTACTCTATGCTGAACCGCTGTGGGTCGTCGGCATACCGGACCAGAGCAAACACCTGCAAATATAAATACATGTACAATAAGCGATTGATTATAGCAATTATTAAATATACATGTCAGGGTGTCATATAGGATTTTGAAGTAGAGGGGGGAAATAAAAAAGTATTTTGCTAAAAAAAAGGTCAACTGTTATTTCAATACCCTTATAGTATGTAAAATTGCCAGCTATTAGTATAGTATGTAAAATTGCCAGCTCAGTCAGCAAAAAAGGGGGGGGAAATTGGAGATAGGGGGGGATATCCCCCCTTTCCCTCCCCCTGTATGACACCCTGCATGTACTGATCGAATGAGCCTTAATAGAATTAACAATGGGCTCTCTTTTGAAATACTTGTATCATAGTCTAATTATACGTACGTACACCACCTAAAGTTGAAGCATAGTTAACTGTAAGTACATGCATAGTATGTGTGTTGACGTACATCACAAAGAGGCTTGATGGTGGCTATTTGGTAAGTGGCAGGGTCCCTCTCAATCACACACGTCTCGGACAGGGCCAGTGTTCGCTGAACTGGATCCTGGGGGGGGGAGTGGTTAGTGACGCTAGCTCTGTTCTCATGCATTCACCTCTATACAGCACGTACAGTGAAATCACGAAAGGTAAAATATTAAACTAATACAACACTCCATGCAAGCACTTGAATATTACATGTATACTGTACGTCCAACCACTAAAATAGGGACACCTCAAAACAGAATACTTTATATAGGCCTCAAATTCAGCGGTTCCACTGTGTTCCCAAGAACAAAAGTGTAAAGAAACGTAGAATGGACGCAGCCAAGTGCTATTTTAGCCAAACTAACTAGAACACACATAAATTAATGACCTCTAATATCTCAGATCGACACTCCAGGGAACTGAGATTGGCATATAATTAACCTACTGCTCATCAACAAGAGGGATAGTTTACGAGGGAGAGGGAGCCAAAAAACATCAGCTATGTACAATGAACTGGTTGACATTCACTCACGTGGTGTCTAATGCAGTGCTTCTGAACTGTGAACTCTGTGAGGGAAGTGATGGAGTCGTCATCGCTATAGCGACCGAGCCTCTTCTCCAGGAAGTCCATGAGTGACATAGTGTCTCTGTGTACACTGCAACACAAAACAACGTCTATGCATAAACAGGCAGTCCATACATAAACAGGTAGCTAGTCCATACATAACCATACAATTGAATCACTCCGTCTATTGTGGCCTCCCTATAAGCAGGACATCCCCTCGTATATAAACACAGGGCTGGTTACAATAATAATACTCTAGCTCTGTGTAACACGTGTTTCAGCTTGTGTTTGCAGGCCACCTTATTATAGCCAAAGGTAACCGCTGACTGTGCATACAAGCACTTACATGTATACTAATAGACTAAGTGCTTTCCCCTTGTTAGTGTTTGTGCAATTTTAATGGACTCTATATATTACTCACGCGATGTGGTATCCCACGTTCTCCGTGCCTGCCACCTGAATAGCCCTCAACAACTCCTCCCTGTTCTCTACGAAGAACATGTGCTGCACGAGGGATGAGGGATTATGTAGGAACAGATCGAGTAACAATTTAGTGTCTCAAAATACCAGCTTGTACATGTATATGCATGTGCTTGCCTGCTCAGGCAACACACTATTAACTACATGTACGTACGGCACATGTATCAGCAGGAACCTAAGTACTGTACATGTGGATTGATTACCCCTACCTACGTGCGTACATGTCATTGTATACGTGCGTACATGTACCTACAGACAATGTACAGATGAGTGCTTTCTCTTACCAGTCTAGAGAAGTTTCCAGTGGCGAGTATAACACCTCCAGGGTGATCTGACACCTGTAGCCAGTTCCAGGAGAGAATACATAATACATTAATTTATGATGTACATGGCTCCAAAATGTCAAAATTTAATGGTGCTCAAATAGCTTTCATACCCATATACACCTACAATGAATATACTGTCATAATTATGAGTTGTTTGACCTCCCAAATACAGAATAGCCTGACTCTCTATAAATGGTGTTCCCACAAGGTACATGTACTATCAGTACAGAATATACGACATTACCTTGGAGATGAACTCGATGTCCTTGTAGTCATAGTCGGCCAGGTTGTGACCCGCCAAGTTGACCTGTGACACACAGTGCCGACGCACCTGTGAGGGGGCGGAATAATTACTCAAGCAGATAATTATTGTGTCACATGTAGTTTATCACTAGAGTATAAGCAAAGAAATTAACTTTGTAGCTGCAAATAGTTTGTAACCTTACCAAGAGCTGAATTTTGACTTTGGATTCACTCCAGTGGTACTTCGAAGCATCAAATTTCTGCATGTGCACAAACGAATGTATGTATATATAAGCATTGTAGTACAGACAGTATAATTATTAAGCTTATAAAGCGGTCACCCTTGGGGCATACCAACAGAAGCTGTAATAAAGAGGTGGTCTAGCTACTAACAGGAACACATCGATCTTGGCTCTCCTGTTCGCTCCTTTACCTCTGCCCGACACGTCACCTTGATACTAATTGCCTTCCCCATACATACAACAATTAACTCCTTCTTATATTAACCATGGTTGTACAATGTATTATAGAGGGTGATCTGCTTACAACGGTGCAATGCACGTTATGTAGCCCCATTAGCCTGGCTGTATTACGGAGGGTGACCACAATAGACACTTAACTAGCTCTCACCTTTTCTTTGAATCGTCCGGCATCACAAAACAATGGACTGAACCTCTGTGAGAATGAGTGTGTGTGTGTGTGTTCATAATACCTGGGGTGCAATACTTAATGCAGTGCTAGCAGTTATGTGGTTTCTGTTATTAGTACTACAGGAGACAGACAGACAAATGTTTGGGTCAATGAAGGGGGTAATGATAACGCCCACACACCCACAAATGCTGTGTGGGCTAGAAATAAGAAAGTAATTACAGTGACGTTAACCCTAAATATAGTTTGTGCAACAAAGGCTTTCTCAGAGGTACAGCTTTCGCAGAGGTACACTGTAGTAATGTCTTTGAACCCTTACCCCAAAAGTGAGAAGGGTTTACTGCAGTAACGATTATAGTATGTCAAAAGTAACTGCCACCACTCTACACTGACGCCTCTTGAGCTTCACCGCCCACCACCCCTCACACACACCCTCACCACACACACACACACACTCACGAGTGTCTCGGTGATGATGTCAGCACGATAGTCACTGGAGAAGGTCATCTGAGTGTTGCTACTGGCTCCCTTCTTCTTCCTCACAGTTATAAGAAACTCGTTAGTGGCCTTTGGACTAGGGGCAATCGCCACAAACTCATTGTATGCCCACTGGAGCGAGACAGACATTGGTAAATAAATACAATATCATATTCTGCTACCTGTGACCAACGCGAGGTCTCTTAGGATTAACAAAGAATGATCTGGTAATAAATACTATGGTGGAGTAAACCACATCTCACGATATGTTCATACATAATAACGTTACTATACCGAGTTAATTCTCTTATTGATTATAAAGGGTGATTCTCCAGTGTTACAAAGACAAGGCTGAAACCATGCAAGATCTGCACTCAGGCAAGGTTTGTACATGACACCTGCCATGAGATTATGACCTGCTCAGTAATGAACTCGAAAAAGAAGCCCTATACCTTCTACACTGTATATACAATTCTTGAGACCAACTCCGGCCCACATGCTTTTCACAAATCTCAACATTACTGGACATCCCCTGGACACGCCTACTTACAGAAGGGCACACACAACACCAGAGGAGGTCCGACATGCATGCACGAATCACTACAAGTTCAGTGTATTGACCAGGACATTATCACGTGACCGCAATGACATCAATGCACTGTACTCGTAGTGATTCATGCACGCATGTCGGACCTCCTCTGACACAACACACAGGGTAGGTGGAAGCTTCACGTTGTTTTGTGACTCTTGCATAGCCTCTAGAATACATACAGGATACATGTTGTCAACATTTCTGTTGAGATTAGCCCCGCCCCCAAATTCATGTTACTCTTGTAGCTATCTCGTCATACCTGGTTAGTGATTTCATGAGTGTTGGGATTGTACGTGGTTACAGCTGTGGTTCCTATGGAGAACACACGTTTGTACCTGCGTAAAAATAAAATAAATACAAGCAATATACAAGCAAATATACACGCATTGCAGCACCCAGCTAGCTAGCTACCAAGATATAATTCACACGGAAGCTTTATAAAGGCATGTTGACTGGTACAAAGGAGATCAGTTACATCTAAGCTTGATGCATGTGCTGTTAATGTTTTAGACAATGATGCAGCTAGTCAATGTATTATTCTGAATTTTATAGGGGTGAGATATAAATAATGTTGAGTGCTAGTGGTTGCATGCAACATACTTTCCTCTCCAGGAGTGCTTTGTGCAATAAAATTTAGCTCTGTCTTCATTTCCAGCCATCGTTGCAACCCCTTCTACATGCTATAGATCAGTACAGTCAAGACCCTTGCTTGTTTAGAAGCTATAGGCTAGCAATGAAATCATGTGATGGCTCTCAGATAAAGCTATCTTCATGTGAGCTTTTGTGACGCAAATCTGCATCATAGTCGTTGAATACACTCAAATTCACAACTTTTTAGCCCTGCCTGCAGACCCAATCTAACTCGCCTGCACTTCCACTCAAGGTCACAACAACCCTCGACAGCAACCTATTTGCCGAGAGAAAGTTTCCATAGCAGCTAGCTCTAAAATGTCCCTACCCCCTGGTCTGCCTTCAGATATACTGTCCAAGCTTCATGAGCTGGACGAGGAACTGAGAGAGGGTAAGCCACCTAGAGCTAGCTAGCTATTGAAGC
This sequence comes from Halichondria panicea, assembly GCF_963675165.1. Lineage (NCBI taxonomy): Eukaryota > Metazoa > Porifera > Demospongiae > Suberitida > Halichondriidae > Halichondria > Halichondria panicea. The sequence goes on along the minus strand of NC_087382.1, from coordinate 5,288,092 downwards.
ACACAAAATACATCCATGTCTTGTGGGTAAATACTGATATGTAGGTAGCTTCTGCAAAAGACTCTTTAGCTGCTCAATGGTTGTACCTTTGTAAGGGTTTTGGTACCTACCTGAAGGTATTTAACAGCAGCTTGGAGTTGTGTGTGTGTGGGGGGGTTTTGTATGTTTTCTAGTAACCTATGGAACCTGGAAAACCCCCATAATAATATTAACTAGGTAACTACGTAGAATGTGAAAGTGTTGTGGAAGTGATAGACTGTAGTGTCAGAATGCATCTATAATAATTGCTCTAGTTGCTTCCCAGTGTGCTCCACCTGTCCTTTTAATTAGCAAAGCACAACTTGTTAATAAAATGTGTGGCTAACGAATTCATTATGATAAGTGTATGGTTGTTCAGCATTAGTACCCTAAACTCTCCCCAGCACATGGTGAACACCTATCTGTGCATAATTACCCTAAAGTGCTCCAGGGTGTGTGGATTGTATGGTTTTCTGGTTTCCTATCAGCAGTTTCCATGGGGAGCATTGTAGTAGAGGGGTGGTTATTGTTGGAACAATGCACCTCGTGTGTTAGCACGTTAATAGTTCCTTGAGGGTACTGTATACCTCTTATATTAGGGCTAGTGAATTAACTGCTAAAATTAATAGGAACACACCTCAATAAACAGGACACTGTCTAAAAGTCCCGACAGTATCCACTTTTAAAAGGCTCACTGTAGACAGGAAACAAGCTGACCTTTGATGTATTATAAGTGTCAGGAAGTGACAGCCATTCATTGTTCATATTCAGTGTAAACACAAGCTCTTCATTCTCTAGTTGATAGTTTGGCAAATTGGGACAGCGTGTTATTTATTGGCTATTGCAGAATGTGTGTGCGGGAATGACCATGTGATTTAATTGTTACCTTCTATCCCCTCAGGTGACATCACTCAACAAGGCTACGAAAAAAAGAAGTCGAAACTCCTTTCTCCGTATTTTGGTGCAGGTGAGAAAGTCTTTGGTGTACGTGTACATGTGTGTGTGTTAGCTTCTTCTCAAAAGCGTGCACTTACGTTTTCACTTACATAAAACGTAGCTGACGCGACTGGGCTGAGTATAAATCTAGTTATTTGGTAGATACGGTATTTGCGGTTATTTTATGTTTGTAGGCTAGATATTGCACGAGCAGACAAAAGCCTCCTACAGTACATGAGCAGACAAAAGCCTCCTACAGTACATGTACATGTACATGTATATACTGGAGCTGTTGTCATTACTGCGTCATTAGTGTGTGTGGTATGCAAGTACTTAAGGAACTGCACTTATCTTTGGAGTACTGAGTAAACTTCAGATGTCCCTTGTGGGAATTGGTTTAGTTTGAGTATAGATAGGTGCACAAGTATTTATTGGATACATACATGTACTTTAGATATTGATACCAGCTTTGTCTAGCAGTAAATTGTTTAATTGTTGTACATTTTACGTGAGACATGTCCGACACACTACAAGTACATGCAACTGACTGATGTACATGTGTTTATAACTAGTTCACCTTTTTTGGGAGTGTTGTCTATTTAATGCATCACTGTAGCTGTTTATGGCTAATATAATACATGTGATTGACGAGTTGTATTTCTGTCCCTGCAGAGAATGGAAGTGGACGTCACACTCCTCGCGCTGCCTCTCCTAGTGTAGAGTACATACGGAACACGGGCACTCCCACCAACTCTGGCTACATACCCACTGCCGAGTCCAGTAAGTCACATGATCACTTTACATGTACACTGTGGTCTATTTGTTGTGGTTTTAGTACTACCCAAGCATAACACATTGCATTAATTACTGTTTGGCCATTCTAGCACTCAAAACTACCGTACAGATTTCCCTTCTGCCAATGAACCAATAAGGTTCGGCAGTCACTAAATAATTACATACACGTGTAATAATTATACGTGTGTATTGTGGTACAGTTGAATTGTTGAACAGCTGCTGTTACTGTACACCACCTCTTTTTATTGTTGCCATAATCCATAATTTTAGTGTTCATGCTTGAGTAGTCAACTGCAGTCAGTTCTGTACACAGTACACAACTCCTCTACCTGTAGTGTTTTTGTTTAGAGCAGAACTCCCACTCTATTGATGCTATGGGTACATTTATTGAGGTCTTCTCTAAAGCAGGTCACTCTCTATAGCCAGGCTATAATTATATGGGCCCAAATTCTCCATACAGTAGCATGTACCTTGACCTTTGTTAGCAGGTCACCTCTTTAACTCAGCCACTGTTAGTCTGCATGCCCAAGGTGCTCGCTGGTTTCACTGTAGAAAGGGCCGGGTATAGGACTACATCCAGTGTATACATGTATGTGATTATGCGTCCTGTTCCTTGGCTGTGTGTTCTTTCAGTGTATTTCCTTACAAGTGTGACCTGTGTGTTGTGACCCTATTGCAGTGTGTACATGTACACGCATGGCCATTAGTTTGTGTCAACCACATGTATGGGAAGTGCGTATGTGCGTGTGTGGGCAGATGCTCTCACATGTGACTAAGCAGGTCTATTATGTCCTCATGTGCTATTATACTTCTGGTTCCAAATTGCCCATGTGATTGTGACTTGTGCTGGCAATGTAACTACCTCATTAATTGTACAGTGTACATGTGGCTTTTGCATATTTGATACACTTACAATAATATGTATATAAGAGTTTAAAAGCCTACAATGTAAGTGTTACAGCTGCATTACCTCTACTCTGTCCTGCACACCTTGCTATATAGTTATCCTCAAACCTACACGTATCCATCTGCTTTATACACGCACTGTACATGCAAATGTCACCCAATCCATACAATTTTTACCATATATGGTATAGCTCTGAGTCGATGGGATGCTGTGCAACGTGTGTTGTGTTGATGTGGTAATTAACTGTTGGCTGTCTTAGTAGTCATCCTCCTACTACTTTAGTCTAAAATTTGAAAAGCGTAAAGCGTAGCTAATTAGACCACATGTTTACAATGGAAACTCACTTAGTGAGGAGGGTATGCAGTCATGGTGACTGATGTGTTCTATTGTGGTCACCCATAAGCAGGTCGTCCAAATAATACAGCCAGGTTAATGGACCCCTAATTGAGTATCCATAGCATGTGTTTGGACCTATGTTAGCAGGCCATGTCTATAATACAGCCAGGTTAATGGACCCCTAATTGAGTCTTCATAGCATGTGTTTGGACCTATGTTAGCAAGCCATGTCTATAATACAGCCAGGTTAATGGACCCCTAATTGAGTCTTCATAGCATGTGTTTGGACCTGTGTTAGCAGGCCATGTCTATAATACAGCCAGGTTAATGGAGCCCTAAGTCTCCATAGCTGTCGTGTTTCAATAGGCCACCTGTTTATTATACCAACTGTTGATCTACCCAGGGGTGGCTGCACCACTGTCTAGACTGGTCTTCACTGCAGTAAACTAACTAACTCACCCCTAGTATATACAGACGTGCATGCAGTACGTTTACAGTTACTATAGTGACACGCAAAGACAGGAACAAAATGCTATCCACCGTGATCATACTGAAATTGAGTATTCTACGTGTTTATTAATCTCTATAACAGTATAGTGTATTATGGTACAGCCACAAAATTCCCCCCTAAAAATATTTTTATCTGCTCCTTGTACTACTCCCTGCCTTTGCTTGATACAGGAGCCCGTCAGGCTGCCGTGCAACAAGCGCTGGCATCCACACTGGGAGAGGCCCTGCCCATGTCCGAGAGGAGGTTCACCGGACCCATCCCCCAGGTCCTGTCTCCCTCCGCCAGCGATCATGAGATGAACAGAACACCCAGATCTGCCGTAAGTGGGAGGGCGGAGATTGGGGTGACACTTACACCGTACTACATAGATGGCTTGTGAATGCATACAGTATTTATGGTCTACTCAATTAAAAAAACTGATGTCATATTTCTATTGGGTTTGTTGTGAGTGGGTGTGTGTTTAGGGTATGTCGTATGGGCTCCTGTATGGGTTCAGGTGGGTACAGGTCTATACAAGGGAAGACATGCAGGGTCGGGTAATATTGCCCTAATATTAAAATAGCATCAAGAGTAGCATACAATGTGCAGTCATGTACTAAACTTTTCTTCAGCCTGAGTTTTTCTCCATAAAAGGTCAGGTACAGAACATTGTAAGTTCTTCGTTTGTGTATTTTTTCGATTTCAATATTCGTAGTACAACTGTACAAGTGTGTGTAGTTGGTCATATTATGTTTGTCTATTCGAGGCTGTACATGTGTTGCAAGAACAACATTGTTAAATCGCTTCTGCATGTGGTCCTAGTGCATATGGTTATGACAATGGTTTACCTTTTGTGTCACCAGGTGTGGGGGCAAAGGTCAACAGTTATGGTTACTGTTAGAGGCCCATGAATATTGAAATCTGTTTTAATTGTCCGCCCACTTGGGAATATGGATGCTGTATGGCATTAGCACTACTAATTGATATGATACTCGTCTGTACGACCGAAATATCGATTGTGTCTATTACATGTATACTGTGTATTGTGGTCACCCTATGATCATTCTCTACATGTCTACGTGTAGTACAATGTATGTTTACGGCGGCCCCAAAATCTTCATATAGTAGCACTTGTTAAAAAGATGATAAGGCAATGGGTCCGGAAGACAACGTATTAGATGTACTGGTATACGTCTGTAGCTATTATTAGTGATGTCACACATGTATGTATACAGTGCCTTCAGTCTATAGAGTAAATAAACGCAATTTGGTACGTGTTAGTACATAAATGTAAATATTTTGAGATTGGAACATTTCTAAGAAAATATGATGATACAGTAGAACCTCGATTATCCGGCCCTCCATTATCCGGAACCTCGATTATCCGGCTTGGCAGTTTTCTTGTTATCAGATCAAAAAATGGGCGTGTCCCTCAAACGCGCATGCGCGTTGCAGCTGTTACCATGGAGACATGCCTACTTATCTTCTGCGCATGCGCAGACAACCATGTGGCACTGCTGTTTATCAATAAAGTAGGTGGATCAAGGCGTGGTTTATCTATTCGATTATCCGGCGTATTCACTTATCCGGCCTGCTTCTGGAACCAAGGTGTCCAGATAATCGAGGTTCTACTGTACCATTGTGTTGGTGAACAAATTATCTAAAACATATCCAAAAATATTTCCATGGCAACCAAAGGTGGTGGGTATGTGGTGGTTTATAAAACACCAACATTTTTCTATAGTGGACAATCGCTTAGCGATGGAAAAGACTAATTGTTTTCGGCTAAGGTATGGAACTTTGGCACAACATTCCTGAATAGTTTAGCTAACATATGCATGGTTATAGTTTACATAAGTACACGTACTGATTAATACTCAATTATGGGATATTTTAGGTGCCTTTTCGCTTAGCGATGGAACTCAAGCAAATTTGTCGGCTAAGGTCTAATTGTTTTTGCACATTAATTGTTAATACATTTTCTATCTTTTGATACAAAAAAGTTGTCCAGAAATACTTTAGTTCCGAAGATATTTCATGTTACACATATATTTTATGATCACCCCCATTTTTACCTAAAATGATTTCCCACTACAACAACTTTTGGGGAAATATTTTCAAATAGGGTTGTAGCTTATTTATTCACCTACACAATGGTATCAGCACAATTTCTTAGAAATGTTCCAATCTTGAGATACATTTAAGTACAACTACTCACTCTGTGGTTAAATTTACTCTCAAAGCTGAAGGCACTGTATATACGAGATCATACTACATGTACACCGTACTGACCTACCCCCCCTGTGTACAGAGTGCCCACCCCCCCTCACCACGAGGGTCCCCTCCTCCAACAGCCCCCAAGACCAAGCCCCGTCACCCGGCCAGCTCCCCCCTGACTCAGACCACCTCTCCCCCTCCTCCCGAGATAGTAGTGGGTGGGGAATTCCCCTCTACAGCGGGCGGTGGTGGGGGCGTGTCTCACAAGATCCAGCAACTGCTCAACACTTTGAAGAGGCCCAAGAAGAACAAGCGACCAATGGAACAGTACTACCAGGAGGAGGAGAGCAGTGAGTACCGTGTACAAAGAGTGGGCGTATCTGTAACTAAATGTACTTCAATTCATTGGGTGCCCGAAAATTAATTTCGAACAGCTTAAGAAATGAAAGTTTCCTGTTGCTTGGCTTTTGTACCATGTACAGGGGTGGGTGGGCGTATTTGTACAAAGCAAATCAATTGAACAGCTTAAGAAAATAATAACAGCGTGGATTTTTCAGCGTACATGTAAATGCCGTATATACTCTGAAGCATGAGTATTGCAGTCATGCATGAATATACGACATGCACATGTACTTGTACCTCTATACTACAGCCATGTCACAATAGTCCTCTAAAGTCCTTACTAGTCTCGATAGCGATAGTTAAATGCTTTAGAAGTTATTAATTAGAGGGGGTGTAGTGACAAGGTACAACCCAACAACATGACCCTCATCGTAGGAGTGCTAGTCATTACATTGTAGCTAACTGTGTTAGTTGTATACATGACCAGTGCTGCATTGTACACTATTAGTGTGCCAAATATGCTCAGTAATGTAGTCATAACACTTTATACTAGAACTAATTGGCAAGCTTTAAATGGCCTTTGCTGTATTCAACAATATACATTGAATCACATGATTTTATCTATTGAGTGTCTTCTCTGTGTCTATGCTCAGTTAGCTAGAAGCTGGCAGCTATTCAGTTATACCTCCTCTCTGGTAGAAATTAGAGCTTCAATTTGATAGCTCAGCCTCTTCAAGACTGTCAGTTTTAGTCAGTAAACAGTGACTATATGATTATTGGACCCTGACATTGCAATCAGCTCCTTCCCTCCCCCTGTGATCATGAGTTCCCACCCCCCACCAGGTGCTAGTGTCGAGGACCCGACTGCTCCGTGTCCAGTCGGCCCCACGATGCAGCCGGCAGTGGGTGTGCCTCTAGAGAGCAGACAGGACTGGCACAGGAACTTGGAGGCCGCCATACAACACCACAGCTCTACCCTCACCAAGTCTCCGGCCATCTCTACTGTGGATCTACACGGGAAGGTCTCAGTGGCCGTCACATACGGTGAGGGGGTGGTTTGTTGTGTATACATTAAATATGGGGTGGGTCGATCAATGCATAATTATAATATCTACAGTACGTGTACTGTACCTGTACGATGTATAGCTTGTACTGTAGGGCCACTATACATGTACGTGTGTAACGTACATTACAAGAACAGGTCTTGCATGCACTGTACGTCTAGTATAAATACGATGTGTGGTGTTTTCTCTTGTGGTGCATGGGAGCACTATAGTAGCAGGAGCTGCAATGAGAGCTAGTGTACACTGACATGCAGAGGCCAATAGTTTGGCAGTGCTATAGGATAATAATATCACTCTTCCTGTGCCCTGCAGGCAAGTTGGCTGATCGTTCCCAGAAGATAGCCCACTACATGCTCAACAAGCTGGGCGGTGGTAAGCTGGTCCAGCCCGGAGACAGAGTGGCCCTCGTGTTCCGGCCCGATGAAGCCGCTCAGTTTGTGTGTGCCTTCTACGGCTGTATCTTTGCAGCTGTCATCCCAGTGGCCATTGAGCCACCACTCACTAGAGAGGTGAGTGCTTGCCCTTCTCATAAATGTACTGCATCTGACTTGTACCCTAATGATTATGGTATACGTTTGTGTGTACAATTGTAAATACTTTGCTGTACTGTCGGAAAGTAGTGCTTGTACAGTGAATGCATGATTGTATTGTTTCAGCTATGCACTCCTGGTCAGTGCTATACCTTTGTTCATCACGTTCGTTCGTGTTGTACATGTACGTAGCACTTCTCTATATATTTGTGTACATGTATTCTAAGTCTCCGCCCTTTGACTGCCCCCCCCACACACACACACATACACACACAGGACCCAGGAGGCCAACAGGTCGGGTTCCTTCTCGGCTCTCTCAACATCTCTGTGGCCCTGACCAGTGAGATCACGGCGAGGGGTCTGCCTAAAGAGGAGGGAAAGGACCACATTGTTCACTTCAAGAGCTGGCCTCGTCTCACATGGTTTGTGACTGAGCACCTGCCCAAGCCTCCCAAAGATTGGTCTCCTCCACAGAGGCCTCAGCCTGATACCCCAGCTTACATCGAGGTGAGGCAATCTCTGCAGTGACACCTATTTGTAGTTTTGAGCAGCCTAACAGTGACTGTAGTTGAGGTAAAACACACTCTAAATGAGACTTGGGGGTCTCTTTAAAACAGAAGCCGTCTAATAGAAGCTCTCAGGGCTTATTAGAACCCTCACTACGTCCTGGATATAATTATACTAAAACTATCCCTTTGAGCTTCTAAATCATGTAGAAACTTCCTAAACAGAGTCCAACTATTGTACTACTATAGAAGGTGGCCACAGTAGACAGGCTTAACAGTTATACACGTGTATCGTGAAGTCTTTATTGTGAGTGGCCCTTAACCCTGTGTGTTGCTTCCACTGTCCAGTATTCGTCAGCCAAGGATGGCTCTGCTCTGGGAGTGGCTGTGACTAGGAATGCCATGCTCACACACTGTCGATCACTCACCACTGCTTGCGTGTACAGAGAAGGTACTTGTACATGGATATAAGATCACCTAGACCTACATTAAAGTACAGCATAGGCTGTACTGAGTATATTAGCTCTGTGCTGTGCCCATGTCGACATGAGATTGTAAGCTATACAAGTGGGAGAACATCATCACCCATTGTGAAATGTACTGTACACATATACTAGTGTATTGTATGAAAAAGTCAACTTCACTGCTACATGTAACCCCGCCCCCCTATCAGGTGAGTGTATGATATGCACTGAGGACCCGAAGCTCTCCATTGGTCTGTGGCATGGAGTGATGGCGGCAGCCTATAACGGGATCCATGTCGTGTACGTCGCACCCAGCGTCATGGCAACCCTGCCCACTGCCTGGCTACACATGATTCACAAACACAAGGGTAAGTGGGTAACAATTAAATATGTAATTTCATTACCATAGATCCGTAATTTACTGTAGTCAGTTCAACTCTCTCAAATTAGGTAATGATAGTCAATTTAACTTGTTAAGTTTAGGAGTATTGAGCTCTAGAGGCTTAGTTTCAGTTAAGTGATCCTCTAACTTGAGTCTTGTATTTTCAAATGAACTGACCTTATACCGTACAAGTAGTGTCTTATAATTATTCTGGTAATAAGAGTCACATATGCCCCACCCCCATACAGCGGTGTGTGTGGTATCTTCATCCCGTGCTCTGGGTGGGTGTATCCAGCTGTCCAACCACAAGGAACTGAGGGACCTCAAACTGGACACTGTGAGGATGATGCTACTGGAGGACGGGGCCAACCCTTGTGAGTGGGAGGGGGCCAAAGTGTTAGACTGAATAGCATGTGTATTACAATGTACAATGGAATATCTATTGATGTGGTCACCCAGCTAGGTTAATGGGCCCCAAAGTTTCCATAGCACATGTTTCAACTTGTGTTAGCAGGCCACCTCTACACTACTATTATATTGTTAGTCTCTCCAAAATACTTTTTTCTTGGTTTTTATCTCCATGAATTTGTTGGCTGTACTTCCAGTGCTTGTGTTACACACGTATATGTACATACATGTAGGTTTTGCTTGATACATGTACTTCATTCTTGTTCTACCCACTGCCCCCCCCCCTCACAGGGTCACTGGCCTCTTCCGACCTGTTCTATGATGCGTACGCCCCTAAGGGTCTCCGGAGAGAGGCGCTGTGTCCGTGTGCAGGCTCACCAGAAACACTCACTGTCTCTGTCAGAAGGTGAGCCAGTCGAGCGCTAATAGACCCATAAATAGTCAGCAGAGGGTAATTAGGGCCAATAGACCAACACAGCACATTCATTAGCTTACCTAGCTTGTAGCCGTGGACAGTCCTTTGTGAGGGTGGTAAGATGGATGAAATTACTCAAGAGTTAGCAGTATACAGCTCTAGCCTCGGAGTGCAAGCAGATAGATGTACATACATGTACATTGGATAAATAACACTGTTAAGTGCTGAGTTAAAATTTCTGTTTTCTCATTCTCCCTCCATATATTGTGTGCCCCTCCCCCTCATACAGACCCACTGCGACAACGTCTACTGGCCGTGGTGTGATGTCCATCTCTGGTCTGAGCTACGGTGTTGTGAGGGTGGAGGAACCAGGCAGCATCACTTCTCTCACTCTGCAGGATGTCGGCATTGTCATGCCAGGAGGTGGGCCACCTACATATAGTAACTAGAGCACCGTGATACCTAGATACCCGTGGCTGCCCACGCACCTCGGGTAACAATGACAATGACATGGTACACTGTAACTACACGTATATAATTTATGCACATTGTATGTGTGTTGTTGGTTTGGTTGTAAGTAGGCATTCAATGACTTCAGTTTTACGTGTAGCTAGCGAAACCCAATCATTCAACTCATGTGCTATATGCTTGAATTCTACTACGTGTACATGTATGTGTGTAGGTCTGTACACATCTATGAACTGGTATCGTTATGCTGCAATAAGTTCTAATACTGCATGCACCTCCTCCCCCCAGCTCGTATTTCGGTCGTGAGGACTGGCCACCTGCCCACACTCTGCAAGACTGATGAAATTGGTGAGATCTGTGTGCAGAGTGCGGCCACTGGGGCTGCCTACTGGGGCCTGCAGGGGAAGACTGCACACGCCTTCAGGTACATGTACATGTATTATACTGCACCACATGCACTGTTTAGGGTTTCGTGCATGAGCCAGTGTGCCTTATGTGATTTATTATTTCCTCATTATATTATACGTGTACTTCATTAGTCAACAATATCACTGTGAGAGGTACTAAATCTCTCTTCAAGTGAGTTTTTTAACATTGTTCGTGACCCCTCCCCGCACAGAGTACAGCCCCTCGATGAACAGGAGAAACCTGCTACTACTGGGGTGTATGTTCGCACCGGGCTACTAGGGTTCGTGGGGACAGGGGGACTGGCGTTCGTCTGTGGGACTCTGGATGGACTCATACAGATCGGTCCTCGTCGGCACAACACTGAGGACCTTATTGCTACGGTGATGGCCGTTGAACCACACTCTTTTGTCTACAAGGGCAGGTGAGTTAGTGACCAGAGCATTGCACAAGCATACATGTAAACATTATTCAGAGCATAATGTTACGTAAATTGCGACCTCTAAAGGTATGATTCTGTTTAGCTACAGGCCGAAATTTCTTAGAGTTTCATGTAGGTTGGGGCAAAAACTTCTACAAGTGCCAGGAGTGCATACTTTTTTCGTACTATAACTTGTTTGTTACTGAATTATATAATTATCTCCCCATTGCATACAGGATTGCTGTGTTCTCTGTGCCAGTGCTGCGTGACGAGAGAGTGGTGGTTGTGGGGGAACAAAAGCCCAACTGTACCGATGAAGAAGCATTCACCTGGATGAACAGTGTCGTCCCAGCTGTAGAGAGTATCCACGGTGTCAACTTGTACGGCATTGTATTGGTTGGTAATGGACAGCTGCCTCGTGGGGCCGGAGGGATGGTACAAGTCCACGAGGCAAGACAGAGGTTTATAGAGGGATCGCTGCATCCGGTCAACTTGTTGATGTGTCCCTACCAGTGTGTCACCAACCTCCCAGTACCCAAGCCACACTCATGTGAGTAGGTTTTACAGTACTTGGCTGTAACTAGATTATTGGTTGTGTGTGTGCACATGTACATGGTTTTAGCTGATCTTTACGAATGCATATTCATGTACTGTACATGTTTTCAATTTTTTTGAGATGTGTATAATTTTATGCTTTGTTTTGCTTTAACAAATGTTTTGCGAGCATCTCAGATTAGCGCACTAGATGAAGCACTCGTATGACCACACCCCCTTGTACATGTAGCTGTGACCGGAGCCGCCCAGTTGATAGGAGATCTGGTGACTGGTCGAGTGGCTGACATAACCGGCCAGGCGTTCAACCTCCCTTATGACGACGGTGACGGAGCTGGCAAGTTCCAGAATCTTGGGGAGGTCCTCCGCTGGAGGGCACAGACTCAGCCAGACAACCTCCTCTACAGTCTACTAGACAGTAGGGTGAGAAGTGCATGTAGTATTACAACATAATTTCAATATTAACTTCTGCACAGCCCCAAATCTCCCATGATCAATACTAGTACAGTACTTATACTACAATTTCTACTGCTGTTCTACGTTGTTTATATATCTTTACGTATAGCGGTCTGTTTTAATGGCACTGTATAGTCTTTGTTTTAATCGTCCTCCTTGTTTCTTTTCAGGGCCACTCTTTGCGAGCCATGAACTGCATCAATCTCCACAAGCGTGCTGAACGTATCGGGGCCTTCATCTTGGACAAGCTACGGCTCAACTCTGGGGACCACATTGCCCTCCTCTACCCACCCGGTATTGAGCTCATCGCTGCATTCTATGGCTGTCTGTACGTGGGGATGGTCCCTGTCATTATCCGACCCCCCCTCATGACCAACCTCCCTGGTAGTCTGCCCACCATTAAGCTGACTCTGCAGATCAGTAACTCTCGAGCCATACTCTCGTCCAACATTGTCCTCAAGTGAGTCTGCATGTCTTACAAGCTTGTGTTCATGCACTATAGTGAACGGTGTAAGCTTTGTAAACTGATATAACTCGATAATACTTTCACGTAGTAAAGTTTTTGTCTAACCGTATAGCTTCCCTTAAATACAACAGTTATACTGACTGGGCTGGACCCATAAATTAAGTTTAGTGAAATACATTCCTCAGGACTTACAGAGTCTTATGCTACATTTTCTTTTGCAGTATAGAGTATGAAAGTAATGTTAAGCTGCAAACTAATTACGTATTTGTGTTTTGTGTACTACAGAATCCTCAAGTCGAAGGAGGCTGCTCCGATGCTTGACTTTAAGACCATCCCTCCCCTGATGGTCACTGATGACCTACCCAAGAAGAAGATAGAGAAGTACTACAAACCACCCACCCCTGAACTGATAGCCTACCTCGATTTCAGTGTCTCCACCACTGGAGTCCTGTCAGGGGTCAAGGTACGCTAATTATTGTACACGTGTACGTGCATACATGTATCACTACTACATATGTGCCGACTCTCCGTAAATGCTGGAAATTTACTTGTTGAGCTTTTGGTTGTACATGTAGCTACATGCATCATTAGCTGTAGTCTATTTGTGGTCGAATTGCTCATATGCATGTTTTCACCTTCTGTGTATATACATAAAATAAAGTACAGGTTGGGAAAAGTATTGATGTGTGTTCAAGCTAAATTTGTTGTACAATACAGACTGTATGTACATGCACACGTGTATGTGTTACATTTACTAATATTGAATATACACACTACATGTTGTTACCTTGAATGTTGCTATTACAGGTATCCCATGCTGCGATCATGGGCATGTGTCGGGCCCACAAGCACATCTGTGAGCTGTACCCCTCAAGAGAGGTGACCCTGTGTCTGGACCCTTACTCTGGCCTGGGGCTACTGCTCTGGGCTATGTCCGGGTGAGCTACACGTACCTAATCTTGCACCTGTTGCAGTACACGTACTTCTCAGATATCGCGGAGTTATTTATGAACTGAGCATGTATAGTCTGTGTTACATGTACATGCATTACACCATTTATGCAACGAATTATTTTTAAAGCCTAATGGTATGGCTAAAAATTTGGTAGATCATGTTACATTTTACTCTCTGATCATTTTCCCCTTCAGAGTGTATGCTGGTCACCACACCTTCTTGATCAGCCCGTACGACCTCGAGCTGAACCCTATCCTCTGGTTGTCCGTGGTCAGCAACAACAAAGGTGAGAGAGTTATGATGACCTCTGCTGACTAAACACAGCACACTGCTTTGTGTGATGACAATCATATTGTATGCTCTATACATGTATTGCTTTATTTGTACCCTGTGCGCACACACACACACACAGTTCGAGACACATACGTTTCCTATGCCACCATTGACATCTGCTGTAGAGAGTTGGGCAGCAGCACAGAGTCATTAAAGGTAGAAAGAGTTCATGTTAACTGCATGCATGCAGTATGCTAGAGATATTCACGACGTGGTTGTACAGAATTAACGCATTGACTCTTCTCTCTCTCTCTCTCTCCAGACTCGGGGCATTGACCTATCGGTGGTTCGTACGTGTGTGGTGGTGAGTGAGGAGCGACCCAGGACCTCCCTCCTCTCATCCTTTGCTGCCTTGTTCAGCCCCCTCGGACTAGCGTCACATACAGTCAGTGCTTCGTTTGGCTGTCGAGTCAACTCTGTCATCTGTCTACAAGGTGGGGTGTGCATGTGTGTATGTGTAATTATAGTGACTTTTATGTTGGTGGAGCTGCGGTGGCAATTCCGTGTGTAATTATCTGCTGTTTGCAGGTCTCTACTTAAAATTAATATTGCTATTTAAAGCAACTAGCTTTGATTCATTATCATATATAACAGGGATAGCAATATCAATCAGCATTAGTACTCATATTTCATTGCAGTCAGACTGAGTCTTGCTATTATGGTATACATGTAGGTACATGTACGTTCACAACTATTTTTCAGATTATACGATGCACTCCCCCCCACCCTGTAGGTCCCCAGCACCCCGAGCCGTCCAGTGTGTATGTGGACCAGCGTGCTCTGAGAGTGGACAGGGTGACTGTGCTAGAGAGGGGGGCTCCTCACAGCGTCTGTCTAATGGAGTGTGGGAAGGTCAGTCATCATGCACACACCCACGCACACACACACACACACACACACACACACACACACACACACACACACACACGTAGACATACACATTTACATGCATCATCATGTACATGTACCTTTAATAGAAAAGGTCAATAATACATGTACATGTATATCCCTGTAAACACATGTGCATGTACACGTACAATATTAGATTTGCGTTGTATAAATATCACGAAATAATTATGCTGACTGATCCCCAGATTCTCCCCGATGTGAAGTTGACCATTGTCCACCCAGATACGAAAATTCCTTGTGCCCACACGGACCTGGGAGAGGTGGGTGTTTCTTTATGTGGGTGTGATCGAATGCAGTAGCAGATTTCTATAGGCAGTTAGAAGTGTACATACAGTCATGTATATAACAGTATGTTAATTATGTGTACTAATTGTGTGTGATGAAAGTACTTGCATGTACGTATAATTATGTGTATTTTAATGAAGTGTGATATAATCAATTATAGATTTGGGTGAGCAGTCCTCACAATGGCAGTGGTTATTACGGGCTCAAGGATGAGATCAATGATGCCCTGTCTCGGGAGCACTTCAAGACAGTAGTACAGGGTGGAGGGGACACCAGTGTCCACTACGCCCGTACTGGCTACCTCGGCTTCATGATGAAGTCAGAGAAGACTGACAGGCAGGGAGGTGAGATTCTCCGCAAATTATCAGCTGTCAAGCTCACATAAAAATAGATTGTATGTATTTTTTATGTTAATAGAGCATATGATTGATTGCTGCTTTCATTGCTTTTGGTACTGTAGAAATAGGCAATCAGTTTGAGTGTACGGCGTGGCTACTATAGCCGTGTATCTGTGCTATATGGACAGTATACTATTGCATCACCCCCCCTCCAGCTAACTACGACAGTGTGTATGTGGTGGGGGCGTTGGATGAGGCTCTGAACATTAGAGGGTTCCGATACCACCCTGCTGATATTGAAGCTTCTGTGGTCCGCAGTCACAAGAATGTTGTTGGAAGGTGAGCTAACTCCTATACAAGTAGTACATGTATGTAGCCACACATAAACAAAACGTACAGTACATGTGTAGTTATGAATGTGTGCTAAAATAATTATGTAAACAAACACTTTTTTGTCTACAAAAATTAAAAAGAGATACTTCATAACATGACTGTATCAAATTAATATAGACATGATTAATATAGACATGCTCACATACATCCCCTCACTTATACACCCACTCGCATACAGTGCTGTGTTCTCGTCCAATCGCCTGCTGGTGGTGGTGGCTGAGCTATCGGGAGAGGAGAGAGAAGCACTGGACATTGTTCCTGTCATCACCACGGCACTATTGGAAGAGCAACAGCTGGTCACTGGCATCGTGGTAGTCGTGGACCCCGGAACCATCCCCATCAACTCCAGAGGAGAGAAGCAACGCATTCACCTCAGAGACTCTTTCCTTGCTGACGAAGTCGACCCCATTTATGTAGCCTACAATTTGTAACCAAAACTCGTCTGTTAATTGTAGTTACAGGCACTTTATGTTTCATCCACCACTGACACAATATATTTTCTTTATGTGTGCAGCTCAGTAGTTTGTATTTAGAGTATCGCCTACACTGTTGTACATGCTCACAATAGTTGTATGCACTGTCTGCTTTACTGCTTTATTATTGTGTATACTTTGAAACATGTGAACAGAGGGGGGGTGTGTATCAAATGAAATGGTGTGATTATAATGCATATCAATTATACTTATGTACACCAGTGGCGTAGCCAGGGGGTGGCAAAGGGGGCAACTGCCCCCCCTTTTTCTGGATCTCTACTACTCTGCTCAAGTTTTTGTATCTGATTATCTTGCTGAGCACTCCCTTTCTTCGGAATCTTGCTGCAGTTAGCTAGCTAGTAGGCAAGCAAAACGATTTAGTCTCTAAACTGTGAGCTATTCTGGTCTAAATCTATAGACAGTTCTTGTTCTTTGCTAAACTAGCTTCAGTCTGCCCTAAGACCCCAAATGTTGTAAGACAGGAAGTGCTACAAGTTGCCTCATGAATATATTAATGAGAACAGTTTTTCTTTGTTTCTGATAAAAGCAAAGGTTTTTAGAGCTATCTAAGTTGAAATATGTAATAAGAAGACAGTTTAACATACGATAAACACTTTAAAATATGAATTTGGGTCAAACTGGCATTAAGTTGTGAAAACGATTGCGGAAAGTTCGAGAGTTTGAGCAAGCTGTTCACCATCAACGTAGCAAGCTAAAAATTGGTTGATCAAATCAAAAGGATCTAAATTACAACATATTCAAGGTAAATGCCATACAAATGAATGGTGTTTGCAAAGCAGTTACACAAACTTTGAAATAAATACACAACTTGGCAATAGCATAGAACACTTCATGAATGACTTCAAGCCTTCTAGCTTGCTGCTAAGCATGCACATGCATCAGATGCACTAGTTGATCCTTTAGGCAGTCTCTGGTTCCATTCACATCTGGAGATATGCAGCCATGAGTTCCACCAACCACAGAGATTATTCAGAATGAGCTAACTTTGAGAGTTTGTGCAAGCTGTTCACACTATCTCAATCCAGTCCAAACTTGCTGAGTCAATACATTCCATATTGAACTAATTTATCTCCTAGTAACAAGTTCTAGTTCAGTAAATGGTCTGTGTTATGAGCTTTGGAAATTCAGAAAAAAATCACCCTTCACTACAATCTGACAGAGTTGTAGGGTGCATCATTATGAATCTCATTATATAATTATGAATTTCATTAAAACAATGTTTTTGTGATGTCATCCTTATGAATACCATTAAAATACTTGTGGTATGTATTTCCTGTCTTGTCTTGCAAATACTGAAAACTTGGGGGTCTTAGGGCAGACTGCTTCTTCTATGCAAATAAAACATCAGGCCACACCCAACTAAATAGAGAAGTCAATTATGACGTCATAATTAAGAGGCGTGGCTTCCGGGCAAAATTTCGGCGCTGCGCGGCTGATAAGTTTTTCCCCTTCTTCCAAAAAATCCTGGCTACGCTCCTGTACACACGCTATAAATAAAGTATTTGCATGCATGCCATAATTTATGGACCTGCATGGAGTTATTTACTTTGATTGTATGACAAGATAATTATCATAAAATTACCCCGTGCGTGCGCAGCAGGCCTATATAGGGTAGAGTGATTATCCGTTTGTGTGTGGACACAAAAATGAGCTGTTTGAGTGAACGTTTCAAGGACTGCTATATAATGAGACAGTATAGTTGAAGCTATAGCTATATAGACTTAAGCTTGTATAGGCGATCTTCGAAGGCGACAAAATTAATTAATATATAGTCGTTGCTTTAAAGATTCACGATCATATTCCTCATAATTGTCATTACGGTACCATTTTCCGCTGCTCAATGCACGAGGTGAATCAGTGCTCCATGAGCATCGATCTTTTTTCAAGCGAATTACATGTAGCACACAATAACAAACTATAGCTAGCTATATATATACACTGGCACAATTAACTGTTTGCAGCAAGCAAGTTCAATGCACGCAGTAGAGGAAAAACAAATCGAGGGCAAAGCAATTTTTCATGTGTTCAGTCTGCACAAAGTAAAAAGTCAATGAATTCTTGTTTGCATTCGTAATTCAACAAAAGCACTCATTGACCTTTGACTCTGTGCAGACTGAGCGGCTTCATACACTGACTTGAAAAATTGATGGCAGTCTTTGTCTTACGTGTGTTGCGTCTTTCCTACCACGCGCGTATGGATTGCTGAATGAGGAGGCTCACAACACACGTTCTGAGCTGCTCACGACGTTTCCTGAACTGAGTCATGCGATGGGTTCCCAAATCCACACACCGCGTAGCAAGAACAAAATCACATGAGCAAAACAATGGCGGATACTGATTCTCGATCAGTCTGATTTTTCGATCCTGTATAATTATACTGAGTACGGTGGGGTTGAGCAGGTACTTGTGCTAGAATGGCATGCAGCTCTCTGTCTGAATGCCAGTATATTATATGAAAAGGAGAAAATTAGCCAGAGCAAATTCAGAGTTGCATTCTAAAACCTAAACTTCTCACTATTACAATGTCATGCATTCTTTGCTTTTCACCTCACATGTTGTAATCCGTCTCTTACTTTAATGCTGAGTACGGTGGTGCTGAGCAGGAGTACATGTACCTAGAATGGCAGGCTACAAATAAATTCTGATTCTGTCTTTTATAGGCAAACCAATACAGCATATAATTTTATAGCAGAATCAGTTCCATGCGGGTGGGACACGTTCATTGCCCCTTTACCTGCTATTGACTAAATAATTATGGAGTTGCCAAGTTGCTAAAATTGATGCCATGTAACCGGGGTTCACCATTATGTGAAAAAGGGGAGGGGTTTCACTGCCATGCATGATGGGGTATTGGATTGGGTCACCAATGGGGAAAAAAGGCCAAAGTTGAGGTCAGTGTTGCAGAAATCTGCACGTGAATCAGGCGAGGTATAATTATAGTGAAATTGCTACGAGAATCATTCATTATTTTGCAAATTTATTATAGTTAACACACCATTGTGTGCATGTGTAGTATATAGTATATAGCAATGATGCGGGCAGTGGACCAGAAACTTGAGATCAGTTGGAATGGTCTAAGAGTATCTATAGTATCCACCCCGAACATTGCAGCCACGTCACATGCATGGCTATAGGTACACATCAAGTGTTCTTGCTGCATGTAGTGAGAACACATCGCGAGGTTGCAATACAGAACACGTCGTGAGAAGCTCCCAAAGTGTTGGCCATACACGTACTGTGAGCCTCTTACAAACAACATTTTCCATACTCCATACTGATAGGGTGAGTCACTGACCTTCTTGGTCATATGATCTACATTAGATCTACACATTCTTCATACACCCACCTTTGCTGAGCTGAGCTCAGCTCAAGGGCCAGGAACCGTTCTGACCACCAGCCCCGCCCCCCTAAGAATCTAGAAAAACAATAGACTCAGTCTGCCCTAAGACCCCAAATGTTGTAAGACAGGAAGTGCTACAAGTTGCCTCATGAATATATTAATGAGAACAGTTTTTCTTTGTTTCTGATAAAAGTAAAGGTTTTTAGAGCTATCTAAGTTGAAATATGTAATAAGAAGACAGTTTAACATACGATAAACACTTTAAAATATGAATTTGGGTCAAACTGGCATTAAGTTGTGAAAACGATTGCGGAAAGTTCGAGAGTTTGAGCAAGCTGTTCACCATCAACGTAGCAAGCTAAAAATTGGTTGATCAAATCAAAAGGATCTAAATTACAACATATTCAAGGTAAATGCCATACAAATGAATGGTGTTTGCAAAGCAGTTACACAAACTTTGAAATAAATACACAACTTGGCAATAGCATAGAACACTTCATGAATGACTTCAAGCCTTCTAGCTTGCTGCTAAGCATGCACATGCATCAGATGCACTAGTTGATCCTTTAGGCAGTCTCTGGTTCCATTCACATCTGGAGATATGCAGCCATGAGTTCCACCAACCACAGAGATTATTCAGAATGAGCTAACTTTGAGAGTTTGTGCAAGCTGTTCACACTATCTCAATCCAGTCCAAACTTGCTGAGTCAATACATTCCATATTGAACTAATTTATCTCCTAGTAACAAGTTCTAGTTCAGTAAATGGTCTGTGTTATGAGCTTTGGAAATTCAGAAAAAAATCACCCTTCACTACAATCTGACAGAGTTGTAGGGTGCATCATTATGAATCTCATTATATAATTATGAATTTCATTAAAACAATGTTTTGTGATGTCATCCTTATGAATACCATTAAAATACTTGTGGTATGTATTTCCTGTCTTGTCTTGCAAATACTGAAAACTTGGGGGTCTTAGGGCAGACTGACTAGAGTCTATCAATTGAGACAATGGCGACTGAAGAAGGGTTCTCTGTTCCTAAGGATGATAAAGTGAGCTGATTAATAATTATATCAGAATAGACTATTCAGAAGGTCATTATGATACTGTTGATGTGTTCATTGATACTGCATATCGCATGTACTATTAAACTGCACTGGTTTGACATGATTGGTCAGTAGATCTATATGGATCTACTGTTTTGATAGATCTATAGTCACTCGTACCATAGATAGAACTGTCAGTAATCTATGCTCGTAGTCATGGCCTACCTGTGTACGTGCATAGAGAATCAATTACTGTCCTTTCATGGATCAGAGTTCGTTCATGTGTTCTATTCTCTTACCTCACATGTGCCAACTGACTGAATATAGTCAAAGCTTCAGCAGTTTTTGGTAAGTCGTATTAGCAGCAATATGAAGATCATTGTGTTCTTACGTCTGAAGTTGAGGTGTTGTGTACTTTTTGTAGATATAATTATTTCGAGGGTATAAACTTTCGCGGAAAGACCGTTAAATAAAGAAGTTTCTCGGAACAGCAGTCTTTGCAGTATGCATGCTTAATCAACGAAAACCGCGATTATAATTGTAATCTCGAAATATATGCGCTATACACGGTAGTTAAGCTTCATCGGGTAAGTTGTAAGCAGCAATAGAAGATATTAACATTGTGTTCTCTCGTCTGAAGTTGAGGTGTACTTATTTGTAGGATCTATAAACTGCGTAAAAATCTGAGAAACTATTAAGAGTGCAGCCTTGAAATGAAGGACAGTTTAGGAGCAGAGCATTTGTCCTCTTTTCGGAGGTTTTTTCAGGGGCAGATACAGTCAGGGTGGGGCTTTGGGGGCTGTAGCCCAGCTAGACGGACTATAGCTTGTTCCTGGACTTTACTGAATTGGGTGTGGTTTAGAGCATCAATCATGTCACGTACATGGCAGTACGTATCTTCATATGTTCGCACAAACTTTCTATTCGTGTTAGCTTCCCACTAAAGCACTAGCTATTTGATAGCTACAAGAGCCAGAGTAGATCTGCATGTAAAGCTTTATACCAGGAGTGGGCAAAATTAAACCTTACGCACTTTTTATAATTCTCTATAATTATACTGGACACACCCACTCATGTGGCAATCAGCTGTGGTCACATGAGTGGGCGTATCATTAATTAGTGCGCATATAATTATGTGTCCTCACTCCTCCAAAGCTAAACAGCCAGAAGCAGCGGCAACTTTAACTTTGACCTCATCCACCCTTTTTTTAAAGCCTCGTCCCCATGCCCACTTCTTCTTCTTGTTAATGAGGCAAAATCATCTCTATGCTTCATTCTAACATTGAAGATAATCAAGATTGGATTGAAGTAACAATCTAGTACTTTTGACCAAAGCAAAGCATACCTTGTAGCATAACGAACTCGTGTGCTTGTGGGATTTTTCAGTGTATATAGCATCCTGCTACATGTCTGAGAATTAAAATAGATTTCTCGATGTATAGCTGCTATTTGTTAATTAATTACCGTATATCTTCTAAATTATCGGACACTCTTTTGGGCAATTTTTATCATTTGTTCTAATACAACAGACATTCTGTGCTTTAATTAAATATCCTGACAATACCTTGAAAAGTTGAGTTACATTCTTCATAGACGGCAAGAAAGACCTAGAGTGCTGCAGTTATAGATAGCTAGTTTTATAGCTATAGTGCAACTATTCAGTCGCACACTGTTCTATTAAACTTAGCTAGCTCGCATGCAGCTGCTTGCTTGTTCTAATTATTTCGGACACTTTGCATGCTCTATAAAAATCTGTTTCAATTATACCCGGACAATTTCCAATTTTTGCTTTCCGATAAATTACGGTACATTGATTACATTGATTAATTAATTGAGAGGTTCGTTGTATTTTGATGAGTTTTAGTTGTTTCATGTGTTCTATTCTCTTCCCTCACATGTGCCACTGACTGATTAGGAGCGAGTGGTAAGTTGTAAGCAGCTGATGTTACATGTGCCACTGATACGTTATTCATTGTAGCATCTATCTACACTAATGATACCACATATAGGGCTACATTTATTGTTGTGGAACTATGCATCTATGATTTATTGTTCTCGTCTGAAGTTGACGTATACTTCATTGTGGCACCTGTAACTGTACATACCAGAAAATACCTTGATACCATGTAATGGTAAGAGTTCCTAATGAACTCTTGGTAATGGCTATATCATCAATGATGAACATTTTGAGAGGTTCCGCTTTACTTGGTTGTTTCATGTATTTTCTTCCCTCACATGTGCCACTGACTGATTAGAATTATCAACCGGTAAGTTGTAAACAGCTGTAGAAAATGCATGACGTTACATGTGTTCACTTGATACGTTATTCATTGTAGTACATGTCTGCATGAGAAATTAGACTTCTCACTTTAATCGATACCATCTATGTAATTATCTGCATAACTGTTAGTTTTACCAGCTTTGCTGTAACTGCTCAACGATGAAAACTAACAGCTCTTCATTCTCTTTATATTCGTGGATTTGCTTCTTTCTGGAGTTAATCACAGTGAAGGCTGCATGTTACCGTACTTCAGATCGCGCGTATACCGTATAGCGAGTATATTTCGAGAGTATAATATTCGTGGTTTTCGCGAACTAAGCATGTACCGCCAACATTTATAACCGCTGCAAAAAGGCTGCTATTCCACGAAAATTAAATCCGCGAAATCATTCAAAAGGCATTTCCGCGAGAATTTATACCCTCGAAATATACACGCTATACGGTACATGTAGCATCATCTATTCGCACAATCCTTCCACTAAAGCGCTATCTATATTTTGATAGCTACAAGCTTGAGCCAGAAAAGAGCTGCATGTATAAAGCTTTACCAGGAGTGGGCAAAATTAACCTTTCGCACTTATAACTCTGCATATTGGACACACCCACTTATGTGGCAATCAGCTTTGGTCACATGAGTGGGCGTATCTGGCACTAAAAAGTCGGAATTAGTGCCTATAATTATAAGGTTATTTGTGTCCTCACTCCTCCGAAGCTGGCAACCACTTGAACTCTGACCTCATACCTTTTCCTCTTAAACTGATCGTTGTTTCCACACCCATTTCCTCTCTTTGTTAATTTCTAGGCCTGTGGAGGAGGCCAAATAATCTCTATTCTTCGATCTAATATTGAGATTGAATGATATGTAACAATCTAGCACTTTTGACCGAAGCAAAGCATACCTTGTAGCATAACGAACTCGTGTGCTTGTGGGATTTGTCAGTGTATATTCAATCTTGATTATCTTCAATGTTAGATTGAAGCATAGCATCTTGCTACATGTCTTAGAAAATATATTCCTCGATGTATAGCTGAAATTTGTTAATTGATTATCGTATATCTTCTAATTTATCGGACACTCTTTTGGGAAATTTTCATTGTTCTAATACAACGGACATCCTGTGCTTTAATATTAAATATCCGGACAATACCTTGAAAAGTTGAGTTATACATTCATAGACGGCAAGAAAGACTTAGAGTGCTGCAGTTATAGCTTTGAGTATAGCTAGTTTTAGATAGCTATAGTGCAGTCCTACCCTGTTCTATTAAACTTAGCTAGCTCGCATGCAGCTGCTTGCTTGTTCTAATTATTCCGGACACTTTGCATGCTCGATCTATAAAATCTGTTCTAATTTATACCCGGACAATTTCCTTATTTTTTGCTGTCCGTTAAATTAGACGTACATCGATTACATTGATTACATTAATAATTGAGAGGTTCCGCTGTATACTTTGATGAGTTTTAGTTGTTTCATGTGTTCTATTCTCTTCCCTCACATATGCCACTGACTGATTAGAGAGGACATGTAAGTTGTAAACAGCTGTAGAAAATGACGTTACATGTGTTCACTAGATACATTATTCATTGTAGCATCTATCTACACTAATGATACCACATAATTATAGGGCTATTTATTGTTGGAACTATGCATCTATGATTTATTGTTCTCGTCTGAAGTTGACGTGTACTTCATTGTGGCATCTTTAACTGTACATACCAGATAATACCTCAATTTAGTTGATACCATGTAATGGCTACAAAAAATATCAATGATGAACATTTTGAGATGTTCCGGTTGTTTCATGTATTTTCCTCCCTCACATGTGCCACTGACTGATTAGAATGAGCTATTGGTAAGTTGTAAGCAGCTGTAGAAAATGACGTTACATGTGTTTACTTGATACGTTATTCATTGTAGCGTCTAATTACATGTCTGCATGAGAAATTAGACTTCTCAGTTTAATCGCTAATAATTGTCTGCATAACTGATAAAACTTAATTTACCAGCTCTGCTGTAACTGTCAACGATGAAAACTAACAGCTCTTCTATATAGGTTTTAGCCATTCTCTATAATTTTTGTGGATTTACAAACTAACTCTTCTTTCTGGAGTTATCAC
This sequence comes from Halichondria panicea, assembly GCF_963675165.1. Classification (NCBI taxonomy): domain Eukaryota; kingdom Metazoa; phylum Porifera; class Demospongiae; order Suberitida; family Halichondriidae; genus Halichondria; species Halichondria panicea. Next base: position 5,263,024 of record NC_087382.1, on the reverse strand, counting down.
AGTGAAAGCTGCATGTTGCAGTACGTATACGTATCTTCAGAATCGTGTGTATACGTATAGTGGGTATATTTCGAGGGTATAAATGTTCGTGGTTTTCGCGGATTAAGCATGTACCGCGAACATTTATAACCCCTGTTGCTATTCCACGAAATTACGAAAGGCATTTCCGTGAGAATTTATACCCTCGAAATATACCTGCTATATACGGTACATGTATCATCTGTTCACACAAACCTTGCACTAAAGCGTTAGCTATATTTTGATATCCTGAGCCAGAAAAGAGCTGCATGTATAAAGAAAGCTTTACCAGGAGTGGACAAAATTAACCTTATAACTCTGTATATTGGACACACCCACTCATGTGGCAATCAGCTTTAGTCACATGAGTTGGCGTATCCAAGAAAAGGTCATGATTAATGCCTATAATTATAAGGTTATTTTTGTCCTCACTCCTCCGAAGCTGGCAACCACTTGAACTCTGACCTCATCCACCTTTTACAATAAAATGTTTAGCTCTTATCCTCGTCTCCACACCAACTTCCTCTCCTTGTTAATTTCTAGGCCTGTGCATGGAGGAGGCCTTATTTTTCCATCTAACATGGAAGATAATCAAGATTGGATTGAAGTAACAATCTAGCACTTTTGACTGAAGCAAAGCATACCTTGTAGCATAACGAACTCGTGTTTGTGGGATTTTTTAATGTAGCGTCTTTACATGTCTGAGAAAATAAATTCCTCGATGTATAGCTGCAAATTGATTTAATACATCTATACATATTGGTTCCGCTGTACTTTGATGAATTTTAGTTGTTTCATGTGTTCTATTCTCTTCCCTCATATGTGCCACTAACTGATTAGAGTAACATTGCGGTAAGTTGTAAACAGCTGTAGAAAATGACGTTACATGACGTTCACTTGATACGTTATTCATTGTAGCATCCACATATAGGGCTACATTTATTATTGTGAAACTATGCATCTATGATTTATTGTTCTCGTCTGAAGTTGACGTGTACTTCATTGTGGCATCTGTAACTGTACATACCAGAAAATACCTCAATTTAGTTGATAGCATCAATAAATTTCATCAATGATGTACATTTTGAGAGGTTCCGCTTTACTTGGTTGTTTCGTGTATTTTCTTCCACTGACTGATCAGCTATCGGTAAGTTGTAAACAGCCGTATAATGACGTTACATGTGTTCACTTGATACGTTATTCATTGTAGCATCTATTTACATGTCTGCATAAGAAATTACATTCCTCACTTTAATTGATACCATCTGTTTGCATAATTGATGTTACCAGCTGTAACTGCTCAACGATGAAAACTAACAGCTCTTCTATAATATTATAGGCTTTTAGCCATTCTCTTTATATTCGTGGATTTGCAACCTAATGCTTCTTTCTGAAGTTATCACAGTGAAGGCTGCATGTTGCATACGTATCTTCAGAGTCGCGCGTATATACCGTATATTTCGAGGGTATAAATGTTCGTGGTTTTCGTGGATTATAAGCATGTATGGCGAACATTTATAACCACTGCAAAAAGGCTGCTAATTCCACAAAAATGAAAGGCATTTCCGCGAGAATTTATACCCTCGAAATATACCCGCTATACGGTACATGTAGCATCATCTGTTTGCACAAATCTTGCACTAAAGCGCTAGGATAACTGGTCAGCCGCCCTTCCTCTCGAAAGCCCCGACTGCTCTTTACTGCAGTGGTCGGGTAGTTCGGGACGTTTACTTTGAAAAAATTAGAGTGTTCAAGGCAGGCTATCGCCTGAATACATTAGCATGGAATAATGGAAGAGGACCTCGGTCCTATTTTGTTGGTTTCTAGGGCCGAAGTAATGATTAAGAGGGACAGTTGGGGGCATTCGTATTTAATAGGCTGAGCCAGAAAAGAGCTGCATGTATAAAGGTTTACCAGGAGTGGGAAAATTAACCTTCCGCACTTATAACTCTGCATATTGGTCACACCCACTCATGTGGCAATCAGCTTTGGTCACATGAGTGGGCGTATCCAAGAATGGCATTAAAAGGTTATAATTAATGCCTATAATTATAAGGTTATTTGTGTCCTCACTCCTCCGAAGCTGGCAACCACTTGAACTCTGACCTCATTCACCTTTTACATTATAACTCTTATCCTCGTCTCAATGATACCTCATTGTAGAGAAGGGCTAAGTTGCTACGGGAGCTACAGAGCTCGCCCTCTGATGAACGAAGACATCATCTGGAGACAGAACTTGCACACATCAATAGTGAGATACAAGAGCTGAAAAGCAAATCTGATGAATCTAAGCAGTCGCGTAGAAAACAAGGTGATGAGGAAAAATTTTTGTCAATTTGTCCATTCAGTATTCATTATTTTGAACTACAAATGACGTATAGGATTATGTATGCCGTAGCCGTGGTGATGTCAACACTTAGCGTCATGAGAAAAATTCCAGTGTTTGGGTCACTGATTAAGCATCAATAACTGCTCAAATACTTCATACTCATAGTTATAATGCTGGGTTGTCTCTAAAATAACGCTAGGTCACCAACTAGGCCTGGTAAAGATTGCATATGGGTGTAGTTTCAGATTCGACAAATTCCAATGAGCTGCCATAATCACAAAAATAGCTCTGTGTTACTCTTGAATAAAGCTAAGTAAGCTAGCTATATAGGTATAGATCTAGGTGGTAGCTATCAAGCTGTGTCAAACAAGAAGGCCTCCCTGAATGAGCATAAGTCCAAGTTGTCAACTCCAGTGCATGGTGAAAGAAGGGTTCCCTCCCTATATATAGGGTCCTATACCAGTTGCTGCAGACAATGAACTTTGAAGCCATTTAGCTCGATCTACCTAGACATAGATAGCATACTATTCGACATCTATGATCATATTTCTTTGTAATTTCTCTATCATTAAAACATAGAGACGTTAATTTACTAGACACGCCCATATGCAGGCCTATATAGTTGGCGACCTAGCGTTATTGTAGAGACAGCTCGACTTGGGGACAAGACTACTTTCAACACTATTTGGCTTTAAGTTCACAGCCCACACCCATCAACCATTCTCTTTGCGTTGGTTGTTGCTTCTAAATCAGGCTACCCGGTAGTTTCTTAGATGTCTATATAACTATATACATGCAGTGCAACCTCGCATAACAGACCCTCCCAGGATACTAGAGGATACCTCTCTATTAAGGACACTATATATAGCTAGTATAAGTATACATAAAAGCAATCTCCTACAAGCGGACCTTCTTAATTCTGGACAGCAGATAAGTTTTGTGCTCCCAACTGACCAACTCTGCCTCTTATAATGAATAAACAGGAAATCACAAAATATAGTAGATATCGTTATTATGTTATTGCTACTCATACTGGCATACTGCAATTATTTTATATCTGAGTTACTTAGCTTTTTAACTATAGTAGGGTGCATACAGACCATGCCATTGATATAATTATGGCTATAAAATAGCGATTTGACCACCGGAGGACAACCTCTGAAATAAGGACAAAAGTTCTGCTCCCAAACTTTTATTGGGAGCTTCCATGCACTGTAGTATATATAGCGTCGTCCATTCTGTTCGTTTGTCTTTAGCTCGCTGATAATAATTATCAGACTGGTCCGGGCTATAGGTTGCTTAGCGCTATTCTAAACCAGTATACCGTGTGCACGAATTAATAGACTCTCTTTTGGGGCAATGCGTTTGCATGCATGCGCATGCAATGTACGTACCAGTTCCGAGCAACTGCATGGAAACGAGGCTAGGTACTCTTTAGTGAGAAGTCTTATGATGTCAGTCAGGCTATGGAAGCAGAGAATTGCACTAGGAAACATTTCGTAATTTGGGTGTGTTTATTTTATAAGGCCCATACATGTATACCATTGATTCCATATTGTTGCAGTTGATTTCCTGGTTCAAAACATTTTGGTTGAGCTATGTTTAATCAGTAGTTTTGTATTTGCTGCTTTCACTGGAGGTAAAGGCGGCCATGTAATGATTGTTTCATTCGTCGGTAAATACTCGTCCTCAGGGGTTCAACCACAAAACTACGAACATTCCCCCCTCCCAAAATTACCTGCTACGATATTTTACTCAAATTGATTGCCTCTAAAAATAATTAGTGGGTGGGGCAGCAGCGCATCTGATCAAGGGGTTTGTTCTGAGCATGAGCACAGTAATGTAGAACTATATCGAAGGGAGAACAGAAGAATAGTGTTGTTGTGCTGGAATAATGTTAGACTTTAGAGGACTCATAACTGCTACCATAGATTATAAGAAAGAAAGAAAGAAGGAAAGGGATTGGGAACGCAATAGAAATCCTATTCTGTATAATTTTATTATAGGCTAGTTGCGGCATGTGACAGGAAATGCAATACTTAACCTAAAGCACCATAATTTTAACCTGGTTCATGCATGGTACCCTCTGACAATAAACAAACAATACTTTACAAGAAGTGGCAATTATGGGTGGTCTGTCAAGTTTATTTCATTGAAGAAGAAGTTGTCTGCCAGAGTAATATGGTCCAGACTCCCTTGAAAGCTTTTGGGAGTCTTTTGGAGATTTAACTTCTACGATAAACACACCATGGATGGAAGACATAATTATACAACAATGACATTGATTAATACGTGTATGCATGTTGGTTCATATTCATGTATCTATAGATCTAACTCGATCCTCTCCTTGGTCTTGACTTTAAAGGACTAGCTCTTCTATCTCTGTAGCATTCCATCTTTTATCTCTATAGCATTCCATACTTTCTCTTCATGTTCCCTATGTCCTGTGTTTGAATTGCTGATAATAAATTATTCACTAACAATTTACTGTATAACTATTAGTAAGTACTATGATCTTGCAGGCATAATTATAACAATCAATGCGTGTGTGTAAATGTGATATAAATCTATACTGTGCTATTCCCATTCTATACTATCATTGACAAGAGTTCATAACAGACCAATGTTGTAATGAACTCTTGATACTATTAATAACACATGCTGCTGTAGAATATACAGTGCTTTTGTTCATCACTGGATGAGGTTAGTCTCATGAATCAGCCTGCCTTGGAGAGACAGTCTGAGCACTTTAGTCTAGAGGTCATTCCACAATGGAATGTTAATTGTCATTACGTCAAGTGTCAAAACCAGTTACTTCCAACGCATACAAAAGGTCAACCGCGAACGCTTGACTAGCAGCTATGAATTTTTGTTTGGCTTGCTCCAAGAACGTTGCTAAAAGAACAAGAAAAAGGTTGCACAGCACTAGTGCAGTCAACTCAACTTACTATAGATCCTTGACTGGCTAACAATAGCTACAGTTAGACTGACTAGCGCTAGCTATAAATGCGTCCTACTGTAGACAACGCATACGCTTCTTATTCTTTATTTCCTCAATCCTTGATCTGATTGATCAGATCGGAATTCCGACGTGGCCAAAAAGTTCAGACTAAAGTGCTCCAAGGCCGGCTGATTCATGAGACTAGGATGAAGTAAGAGGAACGGAAACATGCTGTACATTCGTGTTATATAGTCTGTTTGTACAATATCCTAAGAAAATTTACATAGCTCTTTCCATACACCATAGGCACTACTAGAAAAAAACTTTCAGAAATCCAGACAAAATTCCTTGTAACTCAGTAGCTGGGAGTCCGTAGGTAGTTTGCTATGGCTCAGCATAGCCCCGTGGGTGTTGACTACCCAATACATAGCTGAAATTTTCCATAAAACGATCAACAGACAGTGCATGGGCGAGTTTCCAGCACTGTAATCCAAGCTCAACAAGCACAACTATAGCTTCTAAAATAATGTTATGACGTCACACATACAATTGAAATTATAGCAGCACGTTTGCATTCTCTACACCTACCCGGTATGCTGCTACAGACCCTCAACTCATTAATGAAACTGCATGAATAGCTATTTTGAGCAATTGTTTCTTATAATTAAACTCATTGTCATTGCTAGATTGATATATACCCATGATCAAATTTTGTCTGGCCTAATTATCATGCTATAATAATTATATAGTTGTGCAATATTTAATCATTTCTCTCATAGAATCACAGCAGCTCTTTGATGAGGCCATGAAGGATGGACACGTTATTCTTCGCAACATCAATCTCCTACTCATGGGTGCAGCTGGTAGCGGTAAATCAGCGACAAAAGATCTCTTGCTTGGCAATCCACCCTCAAAAGTACGGAACAGTACTCCTTGTCGAGATAGAATAGCCCACGTTCGACCAGTCACCAATCTCCATTTCAAGAGTTCCGAAAGCAAATGGGAGGAAGTGAGCGAAAATTATTTGATCAAAATGCTGGCTAAGGCCATTCAGCATCTACCCCAGAGCTCTCGTGACAAGTTGCCTATTGACCTTCAGACCAGGCTCAAGGAATTGACCAGTACCAGTGCAGCTAATTCAACCCCACTTTCTCAAGAGAGTGTATCTCCTGTGCAGCAAGCAATCAAAGATGTCGTCACTTTAGTCGTTGAAGCTGTGGTGTCAACACCTTCACAACAAGAAGTCTCAATCTCCTCAACTGAAAGCAAAGAACTGTTTGGTACAAAAACGATGCGTGTGACCGACAATGGTGGACAGCCTCAGTTTCACGATGTGGCCCCTCTCTTCATTCGACATGCTTCAGCAGGGCTGTTTGTTTCCAGGCTCACTGATAATTTTGCAGATTATCCCCACGACGACTTGTACAAAGATGGAAAGTCAGTCGGTCCCTCATCTCAATCTCACCTCTCGTATCTGGAAACCGATATGAGTTTACTGCGATCCTTTCTCTCCTGCAAGAGGGATGGGTACACACCACGCCCAATCTTTGTGGGCACTTTCTTGGATGAAATCAAAGATCAGAAGGTTATTGACGAGAAAAACCAAGTTTTGCTTGATGCTTTGCCTCCTGAACTGAAACAAGAAGTCATCTACAGCAATCTGCCATTGAAACATGTGATATTCACCGTCAATGCTTGCAGTCGTGATAAAAATACACAAGAGGTTGCCAAAGAAATTCGAAAAGCTGTGGAAAACTCACCTACTTTCGACCTCAAAGTTCCCCTGTGGTGGTTTATCTTGGAATTAGCTCTACAAAAGCTCTGCAATATCATGAAAAGAGGTATACTTAGTAAGAGCGAGTGCATCGCTTTGGCTCAACAGCTTGGATTCGATCCATCTGCATTGGATGCTGCTCTCGACTACTTCAATGGCATGTGCATTGTCCACTACTACCCACACATCCTGCCCGACACTGTGTTTGTGGATCCTCAAGTCCCACTAGACAAGGTTAGTGAGTTAACACAACATGCTGTCTCCCTGAGGGATGTTTTACATCAAAGGAAACGTCCTCATTCTGCTTCTGCCAAGGCTGCGAAATGGCTCAAGTTCAGAGATCAAGGCATTGTCACTATTGATATGCTCAAATCGAAAGAGTTCCAGAAGCATTACGAAGACGGCCTCTTCACACCTGCTGATATGATAGCAATCATGATGGAGCTTCTGATAATAGCCCCTATCACCATTCCACTACTTGGTCAAATTGATTGCTCCTTCTCTCAAGTGGAGTTTCTCATGCCCAGTCTCCTCAGATCTGTTCCACCTTCAGAGTTAGAGCACCATCGTGTATTCACTTCCTCAGCTGATCCTCTTCTCATCCGATTTGTCAGTGGCTGTATTCGATGTGGGGTCTTCTGTTGTTTGGTGGTGTTCCTAATGAAGAAGTGTGGGTGGAAAGTGTGTCTTCCTTCTGGAGAGCCGATTTTTCTTGCTAGGAACTGTGTCAAGTTTGGGTTACCCAATTCTCCTGGTAGCGTTACACTGATCGATTCTTTCTCATATGTTGAGGCCCACATCAAAGCCTTACCAAAAGTTTGTCAAAAGATGTGCTCTGTAGTAAGGCAGAGTATACTCGATGGTATCGATGCTGCTTCCAATGCTCTTCACTACGACAACGACAAACCAGTGATTAGCATCTTCTGCCCACACGAAGGAGAAACGCTGGCGTCTGAACGCCACTATGCTGTGGTCTACATTGACTCCATGCTATGGTGTTGCTCCAAAAATATCGACCTTGGTGGGGATCTCAAGCCGAGTGATGCTATTTGGTTAAGTACAACCAGCTCTACAGAAATTTCTACTGCTGATGGTGAGCACAATTATTTCTTGTATCACCTTACCAGAATAAAATTACTGGTAACAGCTAGTGTTTCGTAATTGCTGTATGTAGGAATTAGCAATGTTATAGTACTCAGTTCTTTTTGTGACACTTTAATTTTTTTGTTTTTGTGCAGCTGCAGATGCCCAAATCGATGACATAGCAAGAAAAGTTGGAATCTCTATTCAAGAACTGGACAGGCCGTGCTCCCACGATCATCTACTGCCCATCTCCCAGCACCTGCACAGCTGGTCCACATATGCCCACTATCTTGGACTGACAAGAGTACACTTGGATAACATTGAGACCGACATTCGATTCACCGTCGCTCACACAAAAGGATATCAGATGCTACTGAAATGGCAGGAGATCAACTGTGGCCGTGGGGAGCCCAGTCGCAAAGACACTTATCGATACCTGCTGAGAGGGTGCATTAAGATTCACAGTGACTTAGAAGTTGTCAGGGACATTTGTAGACTCATTAAAAAACAGCCTGTTTAGTAACTATTGTGCTGCACTATAATTATAATTGTTGTTTGCACTTAATTGTTTACTTATACTATAGATCTATATATAGTGTAACTTTATTGTGCTGCACTATAATTATAATTGTTGTTTGCACTTTTGTCTCGTTCAATTGTTGTTTACTTATACTATATATCTATATAGTGTATGGTGGGCGTAATTTCAGATGGGGGCGTAATCTCGGTAGAATATCATTTAATTGGGTCAGCTGAACCCACAAAACTAGCCACTACTGGGCCAGGACTAGCCTTTATAAATAGAGGTCAACTTTCTATATGCCCAGGAATTAACCACAGTGCAATTAATATCCCATAATTTATTAGCACTGTATTTTCTTCCTCTAATTTTAGCCATGTATTGTTCTTCTTGATGAGTAATTCTTGAGTACGAATATTATTGGTAAAAACTGTAGCGGAGTGTTGTAGGTAAATGATATATAGCCATGCTAGAATAATTATTATAATTATGATAATATAAAATTTAATTTTGTTCTTAGTCAACTTCATAACCTTGAAACAGCGAGGAAACCATTGTCCAAAGAAGAGCAGTAAGGATTATGGCGGCTGCTACAAACTGAGTGATATTGAAGCTTCTGTCTGCAGTCACAAGAATGTTGTTGGAAGGCCTAGGTGAGCTAATATAACTCACACATCAACGAAACGTACAGTCATGACATAACATTATTTGTAGTGTATGGTGAATGTGGGTAAAAATATAAACTTAAACTTCTGGGAAATGTGAACACAAGTTTAATTATACAGACGTTAACTGTATACCAAATGAATACACATGCACTCACATGCATGCATGCTGATCTGTCGGGAGAGGAGAGAGAAGCACTGGACATTGTGCCTGTCATCACCACGGCACTATTGGAAGAGCAACAGCTGGTCACTGGCATCGTGGTAGTCGTGGACCCCGGAACCATTCCCATCAACTCCAGAGGAGAGAAGTAACGCATTCACCTCAGAGACTCTTTCCTTGCTGACGAAGTCGACCCCATTTATGTAGCCTACAATTTGTAACCAAAACTTGTCAGTTAATTGTAGTTACAGGCACTTTATGTTTCATCCACCAAAATATATTTTCTTTATGTGTGCAGCTCAGTAGTTTGTATTTAGAGTATTGCCTACACTGTTGTACATGCTCACAATAGTTGTATGCACTGTCTGCTTTACTGCTTTATTATTTAATATAATTATTGTGTATACTTTGAAAGCATATGAACGGAGGGGGGAGAGGAGATTTTCTTATAAGTGCATACTCAGGTAGGTTAGGGCAGATTTTACTCAAAACAGCATTAAAATTGAGATGGAGTGTACTGTAAACAACCCATTTGTATTCAATAGTTGCCTTTTTCACCCAAAATACATTGTGGACATAAACCATTAATTCTTACCGTGGTTACACTCTTGATGCATTCTGAAACCTGAACCTCTCACTATTAGCTTGTACTTTTCCCTCACATGTTTTAATCCGTATCTAACTTTATCGCTGAGCAAGAGTACATTTACTTAGAATGGCAGGCTACAATTGTGTCTGCATGCTAGACAAACCAATACAGCGTAGCAGATCGGTTCCATGCGGGTGGGAAACGTTTGTAATGATTGTCATTAACCTTTTACCTACTATTGACTCATACTGTATGCCCTGCACTGCACTGCATGCATGCGTGCACTGCATCAGAAATGTTATGAAGAGCGCACCAAGTTGCTAAAATTGATACCGTGTAAGCGAGGTTTGCCTTTGTTAAGGTTCCAGCATCCCCGAGACGTCAGGGTGTATGGTACAGTTTGGTACCAACGTCATCATGTCCTGACACAGGTGTCGTCCTGCAGTTCCAAGAGTAGTTTCAGGTCACTGAAAACATCAAGAATCACCTGTTTATTCCGGCAATTATGTGAAAAAGGGGAGGGGTTTCACTGGGGTACTGGGTGTGAGTTATCAATGAGGAAAAAAAGGGCTCGGCAAAGTTGAGATCAGTGTTGCAGAAATCTGCACATGCATGAATCGGGCGAGGTAGCAAAATTGTTACGAGAATTTTATTCGTAGTACTTATTATTTTGCGGAATGGTCTAAGAAACTAACTGAGTAGTATCCACCTCAAACATTGCAGCCACGTCACATGCATGGCTATAGGTACACATCAAGCGAGAACACTTGTGTTCTCGCTGCACTGCAACTCAGAACACGTCGTGAGAAGCTCCCAACGTGTTGGGCCACAGCTAGTACTGTGAGCCTCTTACAAACAACATTTTCCATACTCCATACTGATAGGATTAGTCACTGACCCTCTTGGCCATACTATTTATATGATCTAGATCTACATTTCTTTGTTCTAGATCTACACTTATTCACTTCTACACCAACATTTGCTGTAGTCTCGCACAGCCAGCCCCGGATGTTTTCTATTTGAACGCTAGGTAGAAAACATTTTTTAATCGGGGCTGGTGCGAGACTACATTTGCTGAGCTGAGCTCATAGAGCCAAAGCAGAGGAGGTCCGACAACAGTGCGCCTGAGCTTTCTGAAGCAACGCTCTTTAGTAAAAAAAAAAGATCATTATGCTGATTCAGCAAAAGCAGTGCAGTGCATGCAAGCATTTGGAAGAAAACATCAGTTTTGGAAATATGCCTCTGAATTTCTTTTTGTAAACATGGAAACAGTACGCACAGGTAAACTGCTACTAGATGTTAGTATCATAAAAATAATGGTGAATTTTCTATCTCATCTACTGTAGCTAGCTGATGCCTGTCGAAACACTGTTCAGAGGGAGCTGCAAAACCGTTTCTCCTCTCCTGACAATGCCAAGGCTGAATACAATTTGACCAATAAAACAAACTCTTCTTGCCCAATGATGAACAATTGTGTTTTATCAGGCACTGGTCAGACAATATCAGAGCTCTGTCGAGAAGAACAGATCGGTGTGGTGACTAAGCTGTTCCAGAAATATGCTCTTCTTTATTATGAAAGAGTTTATCCTTCCGATTATCTAATTCTCTCTCTTGAGGCTATGGTGCAATTGGATCGTGGTGGTGGAACCAATGTGATGTACAACTTGGCGAAAGCAATAGGCACGAAGAGACCTATAACAGTATGAGAAACGGAATGACCCCGATCTGCCGTATTTTTATTATACCTCCAACCACGACCGCTTCTATGAGGGTGACAGACCTGATTTTGACATTCCATCCACACAATCACCTAGAAAAATGCCTAGAGTCCCGAGAGCTGAATCGATGGCCACTTCTACGTTTTCAAGTGGGAAGTCCTCCCTTCCATCACACAAAACAGCAATTTTTCACAATCCACCAGAAGAGCTGCCGCCACCACCTAATATTCCCAATTACATCTCCGAACACTCGTATGTCTAACTTTCGAGGACGTATTATTGCTATTATGTATTCTTTACCTTGTATTCATACGTCATTTGCATGCGTTAATTATCCAATGTCATACGTTCAAAATTAACAACTGTGACAGATGATGACCATACAATTATTGCAAGTTGCAGTTCAAGTAAAGGTGCTACAACATCTTTTAACCTTTATCGACCATTCTCCTCTCCGAGTGACTCCAATACAAGCATAATAGCCAGGCTGTTTCTTCCAAAGCTTGAACTTTACCCACACGAACTCGACTACTAATATGTCCCCTTGTTTGATAGCTGTGTGTACTTCCTCACAAATTTCAGAAACAACATAACCAATTGTCCGCCAAACCCCATTATGAAGGCACTGAAAAGAAATTGCCTCAGGATCAACAATATTCTCTGGCTCAGGTTTCATCTTCACTGGAACAATGTCACCACTTTTAATTATATCCTTAACTTCATGGAGAATGTTCTGATACTCCGTATCACGAGTGACACCTATGCATTTAAATGGAACATAGCTCTCTTAAGTGTCTTCTTCTTGGGATGCAAACTCTTCACTAGATATTCTGTCACACACACTACTATCAGTATCATCGTCACAGTTTCCATCATTAAGTAGCCAATCTCATACGATTAGAAAACCAAGCTTGTCAAAAGCCTTTAGGTGTCGTATACATACACAACTTTACAAAACTCTTCAACCTGTAAGAGAAGTACATAGTATTTGAGTATGCGCCAGTACAACAAAATTGGGAAGCAACTTACATCAACAAAACAATGGTCTTTAATAGTGATAGCAAAAGGGGTGGTAGACGGTCTAGAAGGGTCTGGAAAGCTCTGGTCTGATCTCAAGAATCCATCATACACACGTACAGATCCATCTAAATGTTCAAACTGAAATGTTCCTTGCCTCAGTGCAGTTCAACTTCAATTACTGAAAAGCTTGGAATTCTGTATGTGAATTGTACACCTATGTTCAGCACAGAGACGTTTACCTCATTATTAATGGCAATGTCAACTGAAGTGTCTGGTATAGAACTTGTAGCGCACATTGCATTTTATTCAGCAGCCTGCCAAAATTAACTTTGTGTGACATTTATCTTCTTTAGCTTTTTGCTGAATCGGCATAATGATCCTTTTTTTACTAAAGAGCGTTGCTTCAGAAAGCTCAGGCGCACTGTTGTCGGACCTCCTCTGGAGCCAAAGAGGGGAACCTTCTGACCACTAGCCCCGCCCCCCTAAGAATCTACTTTCAGTTGAGACACTATGGTTGAGACAATGGCGACTAAAGAAGGGTTCTCTGTTAATAAGGTGAGCTGATTAATAATTATATCAGAATAGACTATGTTCATGTCATAATTTTGATACTGCATGCACTGGTTCGATCATGATTGGTCAGTGTGGATGTGGATCTACCGATCTATAGTCACTCGTACCATAGATAGAACTGTCAGTACTATATGCTCGTAGTCATGACCTACCTGTGTACGTGTATAGAGAATCAATTACTGTCCTTTCATGGATCAGATAAGCAGCAATAGAAGATATTAACATTGTGTTCTCTCTTCTGAACAGTCGAACCGCAATGGTTCCAGCGCATGCTCCTACGTGAAGTTTTATGAATATATAATGAGCTATTCACAATTGCTTGCGCAAAAGTAGCATTTTTTTATAACTCTCTTCCCTTTGCAGTTTGTTTCCTGCTTCCTGCACCAATCTATTACACATGGCAGGAACTAAATATAGCCACAAAGCCGCCATGTGGCTTTGCTTAGAAACTTCAACACAAACATATTTAGACAAATTTACATGCCACAGCAAACTGAACTGACAAATTGTTGCAAAGGTATGAGATGAATTTGAACATGTTCAGTGCTATCTTATAGGATTGATGAACATCTGTATGTAATTGTTTTTCGTGTCGATCCATTGAGAGTCTAGAAATGCATCGTTGAAAATGCTGTATAAAAAACCACAAAATAGTACTAGTCGGAGAGATGTGAGCACACAATAAGCCACATTTGTGTATTACATCTAACAGACGTCCTCCTCAATACATTCCAAGCATCGTCCAAATCAGTCGTACTTGTATTCTGTGTGGTACGAAAAATACGCTATTATTACAGGTCAAATAATTTTTTTTTATCAGGAATTGCCTGAACAGACCACTGTATATGCTTACCCCACTGTAGAGAAGCTCAGCTAACCTACCCAGCTTATTTAGTATACCTAGCAAGTGGAATAAACCTGTAATATTACTCATAAATTATTTCTGAACATCCAACATTAACGAGCAACATTAACGAGCAACAGGTTAATTAATCTCACCGTTATTTGCCACGTAATAGCGAGTTTTTAAGCATTTCTAAACGTTAGCAGCAGTGGGATACAGCCATTATTACTGTGGCTGTGGACCAGGGTGTACTTCTGGTCCATTTGCAGAGAGATTGCTGAAACGAAAGAGCCAGAAATTGAATTGAACTCGGACAGCGAAGACCAGTGACAGTGACAAGGAGAATATAGAGACAAAAGTCATGACTGGCCTGGAGTAAAAGACGAATTGATAGATATGCAAACATGACTGAACATTTAACCATAGATAATGTTTTAACTATGCTCTTTGTATTGTTTACATACTGCCCTTTGCAGCTCACTAGGAAGTTTAGGGCAAATACTATAATAGTAAATTGCAAAAAACCACTTGGACAAATATTTTGCAAAAATTAATGCTGATTCAGCAACAATTATGCACAGTCAGCAATAATTAAAGGGATTAGCCTCGATTCCAGGCCGCACTGAAGATTATGTGCATAATTATTGCTGAATCAGCATTATTTTTTGAGAGAGTGGTGGAACAGAAGCCCAACTGTACCGATGAAGAAGCGTCCACCTGGATGAACAGTGTTGTCCCAGCCGTTGAGAGTATCCACGGCGTCAACTTGTACGGCATTGTATTGGTTGGTAATGGACAACTGCCTCGTGGGCCGGAGGGTTGGTACAAGTCCACGAGGCAAGACAGAGGTTTATAGAGCTAGAGGGCTCACTGCATCTGGTCAACTTGTTGATGTGTCCCTACCAGTGTGTCACCAACCTCCCAGTACCCAAGCCTCACTCATGTGAGTAGGTTTTACAATACTTGGCTGTAAAGAATATTGGTTGTGTGTATGTACATGCATGCATTGAGGCTTTTAGGTCTGTGTCCTTATGCATCATGTACATGTACAGTTGAAGCTGCCTATACTACAGGTTTTAGCTGATCTTTACGAATGCATATTCATGTACTCAGTACTATACATGTTTTTAATTGGAATTTGAGATGTGTAGAATGTTATGCTTCGTTTTGCTTTAACAAATGTTCTGCGAGCATCTCAGATTAGCGCACTAGATGAAGCACTCGTATGACCACACCCCCTTGTACATGTAGCTGTGACCGGAGCCGCCCAGTTGATAGGAGATCTGGTGACGGGTCGAGTGGCTGACATAACCGGCCAGGCGTTCAACCTCCCTTATGACGATGGTGACGGAGCTGGCAAGTTCCAGAATCTTGGGGAGGTCCTCCGCTGGAGGGCACAGACTCAGCCAGACAACAGTCTACTAGACAATAGGGTGAGAAGTGCATGTAGTATTACAACATAATTTCGATATTAACTTCTGCACAGCCCCAAATCTCCCATGATCAATACTAGTACAGTACTTATACTACAATTTCTACTGCTGTTCTACGTTGTTTATACATCTTACGTAGCAGTCTGTTTTAATGGCATTGTATAGTCTTTGTTTTAATCGTCCTCCTTGTTTCTTTTCAGGGCCACTCTTTGCGAGCCATGAACTGCATCAATCTCCACAAGCGTGCTGAACGTATCGGTGCCTTCATCTTGGACAAGCTTCGGCTCAACTCTAGTGACCACATTGCCCTCCTCTACCCACCTGGTATTGAGCTCATCGCAGCGTTCTATGGCTGCCTGTACGTGGGGATGGTCCCTGTCATTATCCGACCCCCCCTCATGACCAACCTCCCTGGTAGTCTGCCCACCATTAAGCTGACTCTGCAGATCAGTAACTCTCGAGCCATACTCTCGTCCAACATTGTCCTCAAGTGAGTCTGCATGTCTTACAAGCTTGTGTTCATGCACTATAGTGAACGGTAAGCTTTTGTAAACTGATATAACTCGATCATGCTTCCACGTACATGTAGTAAAGTTTTTAGCTATAGTTAATTGTCTAACCGTATAGCTCTAGCCTTCCCTTAAATACAACAGTTATACTGGACTGGTCCCATAAATTAAGTTTAGTGAAAGACATTCCTCAGGACTTACAGAGTCTTATGCTACATTTTCTTTTGCAGTATAGAGTATGAAAGTAATGTTAAGCTACAAACTAATTTACTTATTTGTGTTTTGTGTATATACTACAGAATCCTCAAGTCGAAGGAGGCTGCTCCGATGCTTGACTTTAAGACCATCCCTCCCCTGATGGTCACTGATGACCTACCCAAGAAGAAGATAGAGAAGTACTACAAACCACCCACCGCAGAACTGATAGCCTACCTTGATTTCAGTGTCTCCACCACTGGAGTCCTGTCAGGGGTCAAGGTACGCTAATTATTGTACACGTGTACGTGCATGCATGTATCACTACTACGTATGTATACGTGCCGACTATCCGTAAATGCTGGACATTTACTTGTTGATCTGTTGGTTGTACATGTATGTAGCTACATGCATCATTAGCAGTAGTCTATTTGCGGTCGAATTGCTGATGTACATTGTTTTACCTTCTGTGTATATATACATAAAGTACAGCTTGGGAAAAGTATTGATGTGCGCTCAAGCTAAATTTGTTGTACAATACAGACTGTATGTACACGTACATGCACACGTGTATGTGTTACTAACATTGAATATACACACTACATGCTGTTACCTTGAGTGCTGCTATGACAGGTATCCCATGCTGCGATCATGGGCATGTGTCGGGCCCACAAGCACATCTGTGAGCTGTACCCCTCAAGAGAGGTGACCCTGTGTCTGGACCCTTACTCTGGCCTGGGGCTACTGCTCTGGGCTATGTCTGGGTGAGCTACAAGTACCTAATCTTGCACCTGTTGCAGTACACGTACTTCTCAGATACCGCGGAGTTATTTATGAACTGAGCATGTATAGTCTGTGTTACATGTACATGCATTACACCATTTATGCAACGAATTATTTTTAAAGCCTAATGGTATGGCTAAAAATTTGGTAGATCATGTTACATTTTACTCTCGGATCATTTTCCCCTTCAGAGTGTATGCTGGTCACCACACTTTCTTGATCAGCCCGTACGACCTCGAGCTGAACCCTATCCTCTGGTTGTCCGTGGTCAGCAACAACAAAGGTGAGAGAGTTATGATGACCTCTGCTGACTAAGCACAGCACACTGCTTTGTGTGATGATAATCATATTGTATGCTCTATACATGTATTGCTTTTATTTGTACCCTGTGCGCACACACGTACACACAGTTCGAGACACATACGTTTCCTATGCCACCATTGACATCTGCTGTAGAGAGTTGGGCAGCAGCACAGAGTCATTAAAGGTAGAAAGAGTTCATGTTAACTGCATGCATGCAGTATGCTAGAGATATTCATGACGTGGTTGTACAGAATTAACACGTTGACTCTTCTCTCTCTCTCTCTCTCTCTCCAGACTCGGGGCATTGACCTGTCGGTGGTTCGTACGTGTGTGGTGGTGAGTGAGGAGCGACCCAGGACCTCCCTCCTCTCGTCCTTTGCTGCCTTGTTTAGCCCCCTCGGACTAGCGTCACATACAGTCAGTGCTTCGTTTGGCTGTCGAGTCAACTCTGTCATCTGTCTACAAGGTGGGGTCACGTATGTGTGTATGTGTAATTATAGTGACTTTTATGTTGGTGGAGCTGCGGTGGCAATTCTGTGTGTAATTATCTGCTGTTTGCAGGTCTCTACTTACTATTGCTATATTTAAAGCAACTAGCTTTGATTCATTATCATATATAACAGGGATAGCAATATCAATCAGCATTAGTACTCATATTTCATTGCAGTCAGACTGAGTCTTGCTATTATGGTATACATGTAGGTACATGTACGTTCACAACTATTTTTCAGATTATACGATGCGCTCCCCCCACCCTGTAGGTCCCCAGCACCCCGAGCCGTCCAGTGTGTATGTGGACCAGCGTGCTCTGAGAGTGGATAGGGTGACTGTGCTAGAGAGGGGGGCTCCTCACAGTGTCTGTTTAATGGAGTGTGGGAAGGTCAGTCATCACGCACACACACACACACACACACACACACACACACACACGTAGACATACACATTTACATGCATCATCATGTACATGTACCTTTAATAGAAAAGGTCAATAATACATGTACATGTATATCCCCGTAAACACATGTGCATGTACACGTACAATATTAGATTTGCGTTGTATAAATATCACGAAATAATTATGCTGACTGATCCCCAGATTCTCCCTGATGTGAAGTTGACCATTGTCCACCCAGATACAAAAATTCCTTGTGCCCACACGGACCTGGGAGAGGTGGGTGTTCTTTATGTGGGTGTGATCGAATGGAGTAGCAGATTTCTATAGGCAGTTAGAAGTGTACATACATGTATAATTATGACAGTGTGTTAATTATTGTACTTACTTGTACATGTACTCTGTGTGATGAAAGTACAACCATGTATATGCCCTACATGTACGGCTATATACGAGTTGCAGTACATGTATAATCAATTATAGATTTGGGTGAGCAGTCCTCACAATGGCAGTGGTTATTACGGGCTCAAGGATGAGATCAATGATGCCTTGTCTCGGGAGCACTTCAAGACAGTAGTGCAGGGTGGAGGGGACACCAGTGTCCACTACGCCCGTACTGGCTACCTCGGCTTTATGATGAAGTCAGAGAAGACTGACAGGCAGGGAGGTGAGATTCTCCGCAAATTATCAGCTGTCAAGCTCACATACAAATAGATTGCATGTGTTAATAGAGCATAGACCTCTGCCATTGGATTGCTACTTTTCATAGCTTTTGGTACTATAGAAATCAAATAGGCAATCGGTTGAGTGTACAGTGTGGCTACGTCCCTAGCTGTATATCTGTGCTATATGCACAGTATACTATTGTATCACTACACCCTCCTCCCTTCAGCTAACTACGACAGTGTGTATGTGGTGGGGGCGTTGGATGAGGCTCTGAACATTAGAGGGTTCCGATACCACCCTGCTGATATTGAAGCTTCTGTGGTCCGCAGTCACAAGAATGTTGTTGGAAGGTGAGCTAACTCCTATACAAGTAGTACATGTATGTGGCCACGCATAAACAAAACGTACAGTACATATGTAGTTATGAATGTGTGCTAAAATAATTATGTCAACAAAAATTAAAAAGAAGTACTTCATAACATGACTGTACTAAGACATGCATGCCCATACACTCACATACACTCACATACACCCCCTCACTTATACACCCACTCGCATACAGTGCTGTATTCTCGTCCAATCGCCTGCTGGTGGTGGTGGCTGAGCTGTCGGGAGAGGAGAGAGAAGCACTGGACATTGTGCCTGTCATCACCACGGCACTATTGGAAGAGCAACAGCTGGTCACTGGCATCGTGGTAGTCGTGGACCCCGGAACCATCCCCATCAACTCCAGAGGAGAGAAGCAACGCATTCACCTCAGAGACTCTTTCCTTGCTGACGAAGTCGACCCCATTTATGTAGCCTACAATTTGTAACCAAAACTCGTCTGTTAATTGTAGTTACAGGCACTTTATGTTTCATCCACCACAATATATTTTCTTTATGTGTGCAGCTCAGTAGTTTGTATTTAGAGTATCGCCTACACTGTTGTACATGCTCACAATAGTTGTATGCACTGTCTGCTTTACTGCTTTATTATTGTGTATACTTTGAAACATGTGAACAGAGGGGGGGGGGTTTCTTATAAGTGTATCAAATGAAATGGTGTGATTATAATGTATATAAATTATACTTATGTACACACGCTATAAATAAAGTATTTGCATGCACATAATTTATGGACCTGCATGGAGTTATTTACTTTGATTGTATGACAAGATAATTATCATAATTACCCCGTGCATGCGCAGCAGGCCTATATAGGGTAGAGTGATTGTCCGTTTGTGTGTGGACACAAAAATGAGCTGTTTGAGTGAACGTTTCAAGGACTGCTATATAATGAGACAGTATAGTTGAAGCTATAGCTATATAGACTTAAGCTTGTATAGGCGATCTTCGAAGGCGATAAAATAAATTAATATATAGTCGTTGCTTTATAGATTCACGATCATATTCCTCATAATTGTCATTACGGTACCATTTTCCGCTGCTCAATTCACGAGGTGAATCAGTGCTCCATGAGCATCGATCTTTTTTCAAGCGAATTACATGTAGCACACAATAACAAACTATAGCTAGCTATATATATACACTGGCACAATTAACTGTTTGCAGCAAGCAAGTTCAATGCACGCAGTAGAGGAAAAACAAATCGAGGGCAAAGCAATTTTTCAAGTGTGTTCAGTCTGCACAAAGTAAAAAGTCAATGAATTCTTGTTTGCATTCGTAATTCAACAAAAGGATTCAGACAAGCACTCATTGACCTTTGACTATGTGCAGACTGAGCGGCTTCATGCACTGACTTGAAAAATTGCTGGCAGTCTTTGTCTTACGTGTGTTGCGTCTTTCCTACCACGCGCGTATGGATTGCTGAATGAGGAGGCTCACAAAACACGTTCTGAGCTGCTCACGACGTGTCCTGAACTGAGTCATGCGATGGGTTCCCAATCAAATCCACACACCGCGTAGTAAGAACAAAATCACATGAGCAAAACAATGGCGGATACTGATTCTCGATCAATCTGATTTTTCGATTCTGTATATACTGAGTACGATGGGGTTGAGCAGGTACTTATGCTAGAATGGCATGCAGCTCTCTGTCTGAATGCCAGTATGAAAAGGAGAAAATTAACAACAGCAAATTCAGAGTTGCATTCTAAAACCTAAACTTCTCACTATTACAATGTCATGCATTCTTTGCTTTTCACCTCACATGTTGTAATCCATCTCTTACTTTAATGCTGAGTATGGTGGTGCTGAGCAGGAGTGCATGTACCTAGAATGGCAGGCTACAAATAAATTCTTATTCTGTCTTTTACAGCATATATAGCAGAATCAGTTCCATGCGGGTGGGACACGTTTGTCATGATTGTCATTGCCCCTTTACCTGCTATTGACTAAATAATTATGGAGTTGCCAAGTTGCTAAAATTGATGCCATGTAACCGGGGTTCACCATTATGTGAAAAGGGGAGGGATTTCACTGCCATGCATGATGGGGTATTGGATTGGGTCACCAATGGGGAAAAAAGGCCAAAGTTGAGGTCAGTGTTGCAGAAATCTGCACGTGAATCGGGCAAGGTAGCGAAATTGCTATAAGAATCATTCATTATAAATTTTTTGCAAATGAATAATTTATTATAATTATCTATATATAGTTATCACACCATTGTGCGCATGCGTAGTATAATAGTATAGCAATAATGCGGTGGACCAGAAACTTGAGTATCAGCTGGAATGGTCTAAGAGTATCTAGTATCCACCTCAAACATTGCAGCCACGTCACATGCATGGCTATATAGGTACACATCAAGTGTTCTCGCTGCGTGTAGTGAGAACACATCGCGAGGTTGCAGTTCAGAGCACGTCGTGAGAAGTTCCCAGCGTGTTGGCCAACACGTATTGTGAGCCTCTTACAAAAAAAATTTTTCATTCTCCATACTGATAGGATGAGTCACTGACCCTCTTGGCCATACCATTTATATGATCTTGTTCTGTCTACACTTTCTATCTATGTTCTTATTCACTCAAACACCCACCTTTGCTGAGCTGAGCTCAAGAGCCAAAGAGCTAGAGGGGGAACCTTCTGACCACCAGCCCCGCCCCCTAAGAATCTAGAAGAACAATAAACTATTTTCAGTCAAGACAATGGCGACTGAAGCAATGGAAGAAGGGTACTCTAACTCCGAGGATGAGGTGAGCTGATTAATATTTATTATCAGAATAGACTATTCAGAAGGTCATTATGATACTGTGATATGTTCATGTCATTATGATACTGCATGTACTATAGGTTTGACATGATTGGTCAGTGTAGATACGTTTGATAGATCTATAGTCACTCGTACCATAGATAGAACTGTCAGTAATCTATGCTCGTAGTCATGGCCTACCTGTGTAACGTGTTTAGAGAATCAATTACTGTCCTTTCATGGATCAGAGTTCGTTCATGTATTCTATTCTCTTTCCTCACATGTGATGTGCCACTGACTGAATAGTCGAAGCGTCAGCAGCTTTGGGTAAGTCGTATATTAGCAGCAATAGAAGATCAGTGTGTTCTTACGTCTAAAGTTGAGGTGTTGTACTTTTTGTAGATATAATTATTTCGAGGGTATATAAACTTTTGCGGAAATAAAGAAGTTTCGCGGAACAGCAGCCTTTGCAGTATGCATGCTTAATCAGCGAAAACCGCAATTATATACCCTCGAAATATACGCACTATACACGGTTCGTCGGGTAACTGAGTTGTAAGCAGCAATAGAAGATATTAACATTGTGTTCTCTCGTCCAAAGTTGAGGTGTACTTATTTGTAGTATCTATAACTGCGTAAAAATCTCAGAAACTATTAAAGAGTGCAACCTCCGAATGAAGGACAGTTTGGGAGCAGAGCATTTGTCCTCTTTTCAGAGGTTTTCTTTAGGGACGGATACAGGACAGGGCTGCTGTAGCCTAGCTAGACGGACTATAGCTTGTTCCTGGACTTTACTGAATTGGGTGTGGTTTAGAGCAGCAATCATGTCATGTACATGCAGTACGTATCTTCAGAATCGTGTGTATAGCATCATCTGTTCACACAAACTTTCTATTCGTGTTAGCCTTCCACTAAAGCGCTATAGCTATTTAATAGCTACAACAATCAGAGTAGATCTGCATGTATATCAGGAGTGGACAAAATTAAACCTAGAATCAACGGCAACTTTAAATTTGACCTCATCCACCCTTTTCTTAAAGCCTCGTCCCCACGCCCACTTCTTCTTCTTGTTAATGAGGCAAAATCATCTCTATGCTTCATTCTAACATTGAAGATAATCAGATTGGATTGAAGTAACAATCTAGTACTTTTGACCAAAGCAAAGCATACCTTGTATAGCATAACGAACTCGTGGTGGGATTATTCAGTGTATATAGCATCCTGCTACATGTCTAAGAATTAAAATAGATTCCTCGATGTATAGCTGCTATTTGTTAATTAATTACCGTATATCTTCTAAATTATCGGACACTCTTTTGGGCAATTTTCATTCATTTGTTCTAATACAACGGACATCCTGTGCTTTAATTAAATATCCTGACAATACCTTGAAAAGTTGAGTTACATTCTTCATAGACGGCAAGAAAGACTTAGAGTGCTGCAGTTATAGATAGCTTTGAGTAGCTAGCTATAGTGCAACTATTCAGTCGCACACTGTTCTATTAAACTTAGCTAGCTCGCATGCAGCTGCTTGCTTGTTCTAATTGCATGCTCTATAAAAATCTGTTTCAATTATACCCGGACAATTTCCAATTTTTGCTTTCCGATAAATTACGGTACATTGATTACATTGATTACATTATTAATTGAGAGGTTCCGCTGTACTTTGATGAGTTTTAGTTGTTTCATGTGTTCTATTCTCTTCCCTCACATGTGCCACTGACTGATTAGAGACGTTATGTAAGTTGTAAACAGCTGTAGAAAATGACGTTACATGTGTTCAAGATACATTATTCATTGTAGCATTTATCTACACTAATGATACCACACATAGGGCTACATTTATTGTTGTGGAACTATGCATCCATGATCTATATTGTTCTCGTCTGAAGTTGACATATACTTTGTTGTGGCATCTGTAACTGTACATACCAGAAAATACTTCATTTTAGTTGATACCATGTAATGGCTACAATTTAATTTGAGAGGTTCCACTTTACTTGGTTGTTTCATGTATTTTCTTCCCTCACATGTGCCACTGACTGATTAGTATAAGCGAATGGTAAGTTGTAAACAGCTGTAGAAAATGACGTTACATGTGTTTACTTGATACGTTATACATTGTAGCGTCTAATTACATGTCTGCATGAGAAATTAGACTTCTCAGTTTAATCGCTAATAATTGTCTGCATAACTGATAAAACTTAATTTACCAGCTCTGCTGTAACTGCTCAACGATGAAAACTAACAGCTCTTCTATATAGGTTTTTAGCCATTCTCTATAATATTTGTGGATTTACAAACTAATGCTTCTTTCTGGAGTTATCACAGTGAAAGCTGCATGTTGCAGTACGTATCTTCAGAATCGTGTGTATACGTATAGCGGGTATATTTCGAGGGTATAAATGTTCGTGGTTTTTGCGGATTAAGCATGTACCGTGAACATTTATAACCGCTGTTGCTATTCCACAAAATTACGAAAGGCATTTCCGTGAGAATTTATACCCTCGAAATATACCGTGTATGCTCGATCAGAGGCCGCTCTTGTATAAAGGCCGCACTCAAATAGTAGCCTCCCTTGCTAGCAAAATGAAACATTTAGTAGCCGCTCTCAAATAGTAGCCTCAGTGAACTTTGACTCTAGCATTTCTGCACGTGGCAGCCAAAAAAATTATTACTAGCAGCTAGCTACATGTACGTAGCTACAAGTAGCAGCTTGTTAGTGCTTCACAAAGACTTTCTCATGGCAGAGTTCAAGTTTATGCAGGTGAAAACAACTTTTGATGACAAACTAAATTATCTGGAGCTAATAAACGCCGCTCTTGAACAGTGGCCTCTCTTGAATTGTAGCCTCCTCTTCCAGCAAAATGAAACATTTAGTAGCCGCGGCTCCTGATCAAGCATATACGGTACCCGCTATATACGGTACATGTATCATCTGTTCACACAAACCTTGCACTAAAGCGCTAGCTATATTTTGATATCCTGAGCCAGAAAAGAGCTGCATGTATAAAGAAAGCTTTACCAGGAGTGGACAACATTAACCTTTCACACTTATAACTCGGTATATTGGACACACCCACTCATGTGGCAATCAGCTTTAGTCACATGAGATCCAAGAAAAGGTCATGATTAATGCCTATATAAGGTTATTTTTGTCCTCACTCCTCCGAAGCTGGCAACCACTTGAACTCTGACCTCATCCACCTTTTACAATAAAAATTAATGTTTAGCTCTTATCCTCGTCTCCACACCAAATTCCTCTCCTTGTTAATTTCTAGGCCTGTGGAGGAGGCCTTATTTTTCGATCAAACATGGAAGATAATCGAAGTAAAAATCTAGCACTTTTGACTGAAGCAAAGCATACCTTGTAGCATAACGAACTCGTGTGCTTGTGGGATTTTTCAGTGTAACATCTTGCTACGTGTCTGAGAAAATATATTCCTCGATGTATAGCTGCAATTTGATTTAATACATCTACATATTGATTATTAATTGAGAGGTTCCGCTGTACTTTGATGAGTTTTAGTTGTTTCATGTGTTCTATTCTCTTCCCTCACATGTGCCACTGACTGATTAGAAAAAGCTATCGGTAAGTTGTAAACAGCTGTAGCAAAATGATGTTACATGTGTTCACTTGATACGTTATTCATTGTAGCATCTATCTACACTAATGATACCACATAATTATAGGGCTATTTATTGTTGGAACTATGCATCTATGATTTATTGTTCTCGTCTGAAGTTGACGTGTACTTCATTGTGGCATATGTAACTGTACATACCAGATAATACCTCAATTTAGTTGATAGCATTTAATTGCTACAATAAATTTCATTAATGATGTACATTTTGAGAGGTTCCGCTTTACTTGGTTGTTTCATATATTTTCTTCCCTCACATGTGCCACTGACTGATTAGAATGGTGGAATGGTAAGTTGTAAACAGCTGTAGAAAATAACGTTACATGTGTTCACTTGATACGTTATTCATTGTAGCACCTATTTACATGTCTGCATAAGAAATTACATTCCTCACTTTAATTGATACCATCTGTTTGCATAATTGATAAAAATTTTATGTTACCAGCTGTAACTGCTCAACGATGAAAACTAACAGCTCTTCTATAATATTATAGGCTTTTAGCCATTCTCTTTATATTCGTGGATTTGCAACCTAATGCTTCTTTCTGGAGTTATCACAGTGAAGGCTGCATGTTGCATACGTATCTTCAGAGTCGCGCGTATATACCGTATATTTTGAGGGTATAAATGTTCGTGGTTTTCGTGGATTATAAGCATGAATGGCAAACATTTATAACCGCTGCAAAAAGGCTGCTATTCCACAAAAATGAAAGGCATTTCCGCGAGAATTTATACCCTCGAAGTATACCCGCTATACAGTACATGTAGCATCATCTGTTTGCACAAACCTTGCACTAAAGCGCTAGGGTAGCCTGAGCCAGAAAAGAGCTGCAAGTATCAGGAGTGGGAAAATTAACCTTCCACACTTATAACTCTGCATATTAGTCACACCCACTCATATGGCAATCAGCTTTGGTCACATGAGTGGGCATATCCGCATTAATGATTAATGCCTATATAAGGTTATCTGTGTCCTCACTCCTCCGAAGCTGGCAACCACTTGAACTCTGACCTCATCTACCTTTTACAATAAAATGTTTAGCTCTTATCCTCGTCTCCACACCAACTTCCTCTCCTTGTTATTTTCTAGGCCTATGAAGGAGGCCTTATTTTTCAATCTAACATTGAATAATCAAGATTGGATTGAAGTAACAATCTAGCACTTTTGACTGAAGCAAAGCATACCTTGTAGCATAACGAACTCGTGTGCTTGTGGGATTTATTCAGTGTATCTGAGAAAATAGATTCTTCGATGTATAGCTGCAATTTGATTTAATACATTTACATATTGGTTCCGCTGTACTTTGATGAATTTTAGTTGTTTCATGTGTTCTATTCTCTTCCCTCACATGTGCCACTGACTGATTAGATAAATTCGGTAAGTTGTAAACAGCTGTAGAAAATGACGTTACATGTGTTCACTTGATACATTATTCATTGTAGCATCTGTCTACTAATGATACCTCATAGGGCTACATTTATTATTGTTGGAACTATGCATCTATGATTTATTGTTCTCGTCTGAAGTTGACGTGTACTTCATTGTGGCATCTGTAACTGTACATACCAGAAAATACCTCAATTTAGTTGATAGCATTTAATTGCTACAATAAATTTCATCAATGATGTACATTTTGAGAGGTTCCGTTTTACTTGGTTGTTTCGTGTATTTTCTTCCATTGACTGATTAGCTATCGGTAAGTTGTAAACAGCCGTATAATGACGTTACATGTGTTCACTTGATACGTTATTCATTGTAGCATCTATTTACATGTCTGCATAACAAATTACATTCCTCACTTTAATTGATATCATCTGTTTGCATGATTGATAAAATTTAATGTTACCAGCTGTAACTGCTCAACGATGAAAACTAACAGCTCTTCTATAATATTATAGGCTTTTAGCCATTCTCTTTATTTTCGTGGATTTGCAACCTAATGCTTCTTTCTGGAGTTATCACAGTGAAGGCTGCATGTTGCATACGTATCTTCAGAGTCACGCGTATATACCGTATATTTCGAGGGTATAAATGTTCGTGGTTTTCGTGGATTATAAGCATGTATGGTGAGCATTTATAACCGCTGTAAAAAGGCTGCTATTCCACAAAAATGAAAAGCATTTCCGCGAGAATTTATACCCTCGAAATATACCCGCTATACGGTACATGTAGCATCATCTGTTTGCACAAACCTTGCACTAAAGCGCTAGGATAGCCTGAGCCAGAAAAGAGCTGCATGTATAAAGCTTTACCAGGAGTGGGAAAATTAACCTTCCACACTTATAACTCTGCATATTGGTCACACCCACTCATGTGGCAATCAGCTTTGGTCACATGAGTGGGCGTATCCAAGAATGGCATTAAAAGATTATGATTAATGCCTATAATTATAAGGTTATTTGTGTCCTCACTCCTCCGAAGCTGGCAACCACTTGAACTCTGACCTCATTCACCTTTTACATTATAACTCTTATCCTCGTCTCAATGATATCTCATTGTAGAGAATGGGTGAGTTGCTACGGGAGCTACAGAGCTCACCCTCTGATGAACGAAAACATTATCTGGAGACAGAACTTGCATGCATTGATAAGCAGCTGAGAGGGAAATCTGATGAATCTGAGCAGTCACGTAGAAAACAAGGTAATGAGAACATTTTTTTGTAACAATTCGTCTATTCAGTATTCATTATTTTGAACTATAAATCACGTATAGGATTATGTATGCCGTAGCCGTGGTGATGTCAACACTTGAAAAATTCCAGTGTTTGGGTCACTGATTAAGCATCAATAACTGCTCAAATACTTCATACTCATTATAATGCTCTCTATAGCCTTGATTCTAGACACAGGAGAAAGAGAATCTTCTATACAGATGCTCAGGAACTTCTTTGGTCCAAGCGCTGCATGTGTTTTTGACGTAGCCTCGTCCCCAGGCTGGGTTGTTTTTGTCTCTAAAATAACGCTAGGTCACCAACTAGGCCTGGTAAAGATTGCATATGCGTGTAGTTTCAGATTTGACAAATTCCAATGAGCTGCCATAATCACAAAAATAGCTCTGTGTTACTCTTGAAGAAAGCTAAGTAAGCTATCTATATAGGTATTAGATCTAGGTGGTAGCTATATCAAGCTGTGTCAACCAAGAAGGCCTCCCTCAATGAGCAGAAGTCCAAGTTGTAAACTCCAGTGGTGAAAAAAGGGTTCCCTACATCAGTATAGGGTCCTACCAGTTGCTGCAGGCAATGAACTTTGATTTAGCTCGATCTACCTAGACATAGATAGCATACTATTGGACATCTATGATCATATTTCTTTGTCATTTCTCTATCATGCATTAAAACATAGAGACGTTAATTTACTAGACATGCCCATAATTATGCAGTCCTATATAGTTGGCGTTATTATAGAGACAGCTCGACCTGGGGACAAGGCTACTTTGGCTTTAAGTTCATAGCCCACACCCATCAACCATTTTCTTTGCGTTGGTTGTTGCTTCTAAATCAGGCTACCCGGCAGTTTCTTATAGATGTCTATATAACTATTACATGCAGTGCAACCTCCCATAACGGACCCTCCCGTGCAGGACACTAGAGGATGCCTCTCTATTAAAGGGAAGGTACCATGAAAAAATAAAGTATTATTTTTTTGCCTTAAAATGTTCTTTGTGAGATATAAAATAACCTTGATGCAAAAAAATTTTTTTTTAAATTAAAGTTTCTGAGGAACAGGATTGTTAAGAAAGGCTTAAAATTTTACTTCCTGTTGAGGTCAAATGTGGGCGCGGTCAAACGTGACGTCAGAGTAGGTACTAGTAAACATTGAATTGATGCATACTGGTGGCTGCATGAGTCTGACTGACAGACACATGTGATTTTAGCTATGATTTTCAAGCCAGTTGAGTTTTTCCTACTCCTTCTCATCTGTTGAGCATGAAAAAAGCTGCAGTGAAGATAAAACAAGCGCTGTGGAGCCATATCTGTATGAGCGAGAAAGCCTTCCCATGCTAGTTCGAGTGGTGATGATGATGGTGACAATGAAGGCAGGATAGGAAATGTTAATTGACTAATTAGTATATAGACTAGGTCTATATGTATAAGTATACAGTCATGCAATTGAGTGTGTCAGGTGTGAATGCATGCGGTAGTACGTTGTGTAGAAATGTATATACCAATAGAGAATCAGTGTGATGGATTTGATCCTTGATATGTGGGTGCTACAGATGGCGTACACTGCCCACAAACACAGATATGGTGAGGCAGATGAGAATGAAGTATACACCAGTAAGTTTATCAGTGCGAAAGGTATAACTTTCTTAACTAGTCGGTTGTGCTGGGGCTGGCTTGGAAGACATATAATTATACGAGTTGTTCTACCAAGCTGTGCATGCAGTATAGCTGCGATTCGTAACAAATTTCCTTCTTCTTTACATGCAGGATTATTGACTCAACCTGTATTACGTGTATTACTCTTGAGACAATTTAAAAGTTACGTTTTTGTCAATGTCGCGACAAACGTTTAGGAGAAGAAGATGCTGGGCTCAAAATTAGGTTGTATGGGATTTAACAACAGGGGGAGAGTCACCATGCATGAGTCCAAGCACTTCACACTAAATATCGACATCCTTGGTAGTTATAATTTATAATTTAGATGGGGTTTGAGTTACTATCGGTAATCTTTACATTATTAACACGTCAAGTTTTAGTTTCACTGGTCTTTGCATGACAATGAGACCCTTGCTGAAGTTGTTTCCAACATGAAAATAGGAAGAGAGGTACTGCATGCATATGTAGTCTGATCAGGAGTCTCAGTTGCATGCCGGGTCTACATGCAGGAGTCACGGTATAGAGAGGTTGTCTCTTGTAAAGCATCAAGTATCAACTGCAGCGAGGTATTATAATTATACATGATTGAACAAAAACAGAAGCTATTAACCTGTCTCCGTTCTCGCTTTTCCGTATACAGTGGCCGACCGGGCACTTCTCTATAGGGCTATCTCTCCATTCCATGACTCTGATCTCAGGGCCTCTCTTTTTACAGGACAATATGGCAGTTTATTTCTGAATAACTGCCTTATAGAAAACAGTTAGAATGGCTCCAGACCTCAGATTTCAGCTTCTTCCTCTTTTGGATCCCAAACTGAGCAGCAAGGGAGGTCATATCTGTGAGTTTTCACTGTACACAGAAACAGGATTCTGTTGCTTTTCAGTGAGCTCTGGTAAATAGGACTTGTTTTTCCCACTCATATTTCAACTGAGAGAACTGTATGACTGCTAGATGTAAAGGAGCAACCAGCTGCAACACACTCAACACACACAGAATACATTTTACATGCAGCACAAATGCCTACTCTGACGTCACGTTTGACCGCGCCCACATTTGACCACAACAGGAAGCAAAATTTTAAGCCAGAAATTGTGTTTCTACAGTCCTGTTTCTCTGAAAAGTTAATTTTCAGAAAAATATTTTTTTGTCTCAGGGCTATTTTATACCCCACAAAGAACATTTTAAGGCAAAAAAATAAAACTTTATTTTTTCATGGTACCTTCCCTTTAAGGACACTATATATACATTATATATGTCCTTTTGCTTCTAAATCAGGCTACCCGGCAGTTTCTTAGATGTCTTATAACTATATACATTTAGATCATGTTTGCCATAAATACTGCAATCTTATTGGCTATAGGAAGTGTTCTATCCAACTTAGAAAATCATGTACTTGCTTAGAAAATCATGTACCGTATTTACTTGATTAAACACCCGGGCGTTTATTTCCTAGCAGCATCTGTAGATGGGCGCTTATTCGAAATGGGCGTTTATTGTTTTGTCTACTTCAAACTCTTGCTCATCAGCAGTTATTATGCTCTTTTGGCTGCTACAGGATAATGTAGGATAATGAATCATAATTCAATTTATTTGCTAAACCACACCTAAAACGTCATATCCGGCCGTAATACACGTATAAAATTACATTGAAAACCTTGTTTGGGACAGCCAGCACTGGCCGGTAACCGGAATAGTGAGTGGCCGTACTTCAGGGTGAGTTTTGTGCAGTAAACATATAGCTAGCATTCCGTGCCAAGCCAAATGGCCAGTATATCTAGGTGGCCGTACTTCAGGGAGCCGGAATAGCGAGAGTCTACTGTATATAGAAGGGAGAACAGAAGAATAGTGTTGTTGTGCTAGAATAATGTTATAGACCAACTTTAGAGGACTCATAACTGCTACCATATATTATAGGAAGTAATAACACATGTTGCTGTAGAATACAGTGCTATTGCTCATCACTGGATGAAGTAAGAGGAACAGAAATATGCTGTACATTCGTGTTATAGATTTTATTCTGTTTGTACAATATCCTGGGAAAAATGTATACACAGACACATATCAATCTCACCTCTCGTATCTGGAAACCAACATGAGTTTACTGCGATCCTTTCTCTCCTGCAAGAAGGATGGGCACACACCACGCCCCATCTTTGTGGGCACTTTCTTCGACGAAATCAAAGATCAAGAAGTTATTGACGAGAAAAACCAAGCTTTGCTTGATGCTTTGCCTCTTGAACTGAAACAAGAAGTCATCTACAGCAATCTGCCATTGAAACATGTGATATTTGCCGTCAATGCTTGCAGTCGTGACAAAAATGCACAAGAGGTTGCCAAAGAAATTCGAAAAGCAGTGGAAAACTCACCTACTTTCGACCTCAAAGTTCCCCTGTGGTGGTTCATCTTGGAATTAGCTCTACAAAAGCTCTGCGATATCATGAAAAGAGGTATACTTAGTAAGAGTGAGTGCATCGCTTTGGCTCAACAGCTTGGATTTGATCCATCTGCATTGGATGCTGCGCTCGATTACTTCAATGACATGTGCATTGTCCACTACTACCCACACATCCTGCCCGACACTGTGTTTGTGGATCCTCAAGTCCCACTAGACAAGGTCAGTGAGCTCACTGAATATGCTGTCTCCCTGAGGGATGTTACATGCCCTCATTCTACTTCTGCCAAGGCTGCGAAATGGCTAAAGTTCAGTGATCGAGGCATTGTCACTATTGATATGCTCGAATCGAAAGAGTTCCAGAAGCATTACGAAGATGGCATCTTCACACCTGCCGATATGATAGCAATCATGATGGAGCTTCTGATAATAGCCCCTATCACCATCCCACTACTTGGTCAAATTGATTGCTCCTTCTCTCAAGTGGAGTTTCTCATGCCCAGTCTCCTCAGATCTGTTCCACCCTCTGAGTTAGAGCACCATCGTGTATTCACTTCCTCAGCTGATCCTCTTCTGATCCGATTCGTCAGTGGCTGTATTCGATGTGGGGTCTTCTGTTGTTTGGTGGTGTTCCTAATGAAGAAGTGTGGGTGGCAAGTGTGTCTTCCTTCTGGAGAGCCAGTTCTTCTTGCCAGGAACTGTGTCAAATTTCGACTGCCTAAAGAACCTGGTTCAGTCACTCTCATTGATTCGTTCTCTTGTATTGAAGTCCATGTCAAAGCCCGACCACGTGTGCTTCCGAACGTGTGTCCTCTAGTTAGATCCAGTGTCCTTGAAGGTGTAGATGCTGCTTCTGATGCACTTCACTACAACAACGACAAGCCAGTCATTAGCATCTTCTGCCCACACGAAGGAGCAACACAACAAGGCAAACGCCATTTTGCTGATATGCATGTATCGACAAAACTGTGGCGCTGTTCTGAAGATTTTGATCTAGATGGGGATCTCAAGCCAAGTCACACTGTCTGGTTGAGTACGCCAATGCAACCATCGGCCATTGACTGTAAGCCTTAATTGATAGCTATAGCAGATTGATTGTACTGTATTGGCATGTCTTTCGATATACTACCTTCATTTATGTAGTCAGTGGACGTGTTATAAGTTTTTGTTCTATACATGTAGGTACAGATGTCCAAATCGACAACATGGCAAGAAAAGTTGGAATCTCTATTCAAGAACTGGACAGGCCGTGCTCCCACGATCATCTACTGCCCATCTCCCAGCACCTGCACAGCTGGTCCACGTATGCCGACTATCTTGGACTGACAAGAGTACACTTGGAGAACATTGAAACCGACATTCGATTCACCGTCGCTCACACAAAAGGATATCAGATGCTTCTGAAATGGCAGGAGATCAACTGTGGCCGTGGGGAGCCCAATCGCAAAGACACTTATCGATACCTGCTGAGAGGGTGCATTAAGATCCACAGCGACTTAGAAGTTGTCAGGGACATTTGTAGACTCGTTAAAGAACAGCCTGTTTAGTAACTTTATTATGCTGCACTATAATTATAATTGTTGTTTGCACTTTGTCTCGTTCAATTGTTGTTTACTTATACGGTACTATAGATCTATAGTGTATGGTGGACGTAACTTCAGACGTGGGCGTAATCTCGGTACTTTTGGTTGTGCATCCAAACAATATAATAATGACCTTAATTAAATTTAATTAGGTCAGCTGAACCCACAACTAGCCATATCATGATGCACTCTGGGCCAGGGCTAACCCCAACTGCCTTTGTATGCCATATACAGATCTAAAATTGACCACAGTACAATATGCCATAATTAATTTATTAGCACAGTATTTTCTTTCTCTATTTTTAGCCATGTATTGTTCTTCTTGAGTAATTCTTGAATACGAATATTATTGGTAAAAATTGTAGCAGAGTGTTGTCAAAAATAAGGTGAATGACATAATATTATAGCCATTATTTTTAACTATTCCTGGTGGAGGTCTAGAATGGAAACATAGAAGTTTCGAGTAACCAATGTACTTTGTGTTCTTAGTCAACTTCATAACCTTGGAACAGCGAGGAAACCATTGTCTATATAAAGCATATTAATTATGGCAGCTGCTACAAACCGAGTGATATTGAATCTTCTGTCCGCACTCACAATGTTGTTGGAAGGTGAGCTAACTTACACATCAACGAAACGTTACGTAAACATTTATATATAGTGCATGCATGCATGTGTGCAAAAATATAAACTTAAGCTTATGGGAAATGTGAACAACTTTAATTTGTACAAAAATAGATACTGTACAGACGTTAAATTGACTGCGTATATAAGTGCTTCTCTCTCCTCTCCCGACAGCTCATGATATATACCAAATGAATACACATTCACATACATGCTGATCATGAGCTGTCGGGAGAGGAGAGAGAAGCACTGGACATTGTGCCTGTCATCACCAAGGCACTATTGGAAGAGCAACAGCTGGTCACTGGCATCGTGGTAGTCGTGGACCCCGGAACCATGCATCCCTATATCAAATCCAGGGGAGACAAGCAACGCATTCACCTCAGAGACTCTTTCCTCGCTGACAAAGTCGACCCCATTTATGTAGCCTACATAAAACTCGTCAGAAGCACACATGCAGCAATGGCTGATGAACACACATAGTGACTAGACTATAGCTAGTTTGGTGAACGTGTAATAAATGAATATTGTGTGTCTGACATTGATTCTTGTTTTCAAGTGTGTTTTTTTCTAACTATAAACATTGAATCACTAAGCTACAAGTGTCAGTCATGAAAAACAACCCACTAGCTGGGCGTGCAGAGGGTGGGTGACGATCCGTACCATTGTTGTATCTTCTAGATCTATATACATGTAATTACAATTAGTCAATTGTGATGCTAATTATGTGATGTATCTATTAACACTATATAGCTGCATGTACATGACGGTTCATGACGTTGTAATGGATTGGAGTTATGTTCTCGCCGGATTTCTTGTTTCTACGCTTTTTGGTGTTTCCCCTGGCCACTTTTCACATTGTAAATGTTTTTTTACTTGTTCACATGCTTTTTTGGGTGAGATTATCGAATGCAGAGTGTGCTGGAGTTATAAATGAGTGGATGGTATAATGGCTGATACTGAATTAGTTCTTCTTACAAAGAGCTAGATACCAAGATCATATATTTGTCCGCTAAAAGAAACGAGTTACAAAGGGTGGAAGGTTGTTGTGGGTGCCTTTCTCACTGCAATTGAGCTTCAGGAAGCCACCCTAAAATCACTGACTGTGAAGTGACTGTGAGAAACTTGGCCTCCTTCCTAGAGAATTAACGTGTTCGAAGGATAGATGACGATACAGAAAACTCTATCATGTGTGATTCATGCCTATCTTGGTTTCGTTCGCATACTGATTAGTGTTACAATTGACACATGCGCAGCAGACGAGAAAAAACGTAATTATCCTCGAGAGCGGCCTTAGCCTCGAATCCAGGAGAGCGCTACTTACGTTTATAGGTCTGTTTTTGCAAGTTAGTGGCCAACATTGCGAGTTGCATGCCCTCTTCTCTTTATACGCCCTTGATTGTATTTACTCGTTCAGGATAGGCTATTTAATTGTATGAACAAGACAATGTGGTTGACAGATGTGAGACGGAAACGGAGAGTGATAATTCTTTTTATTAGTTTGGTAGGGCTGATGTCAATTTGGAGATGTTCGATTCGCCCCAACTTGATGAACAGTGGCGTATTCAGACTTGGAAGAAAAGGTGATTGATATACATGTAATTATTGTGCTCATGCATGAGCGGAAAATCTCAAAGCATGCAGAGAGAGACCTTGTTGGAAACAGTTTAAATGTCTAGGGGGCACTTCGAAACTACAGTGGAACCTCTGAAATAACGAACAAATTGGTGCAGGAGGTTTTTCCGCTATTCGGAGATGTCCTTTATTGGGAGGTTATACCATACCATATAGCGCAAAATGTTCGAGGCACTTATATATTTCGTGGATTGGCCTCTAAATTTAAGCATTTCGTTGCACAATGTTCGCGGAATGACTGCTTACCGGAAGCCACGCCTTTAATCTTTGCACGTTATAGCAGATAATTATAATCAAAGAACAATTTTTGTGGACTTAATTTTCGTGTAGGATTGCTAACCCACGAAATCTGCGAAAATTAAGCCCCTCGAAATTTCGCGCTATACGGTATAAGGTTACATATTATACCCCAAATGTGTAAATTAAAGGTATGTCTCGCTCATATAATCTACCAACCCCTACCTGCATAGGAACGCAGCTAAATTAACCCCTGCAGTAGCATTTAGAAGAGATAAATGGCACTATAACGCCTCGAAAACCAAGATCCCAGATTTAATTACAACCTTTGACCTTTTATTGTATTTTTTGAAACCACAAGATAGATGCTTATAGAGTAGATAGTATATTATTATAGAAAGAACAACTCGCGATCGGAATGCGTGGATTACACAGCGGTCCTGAGGTACACACATGCATGTAGTAGGCTCGAGGTTGTGGGTGTGCAACTGAGGCTACGCTACTACGTCAATTCCAATTCCCTACGTCAGTTCAACCATATAAGTAGAAGAGGAAGAGGGATTGGTAGCGGAAGCAGTGCACGTGATGATTTATTAGTTATGTGTTTTAATTACTATGGTTGTTTAGTTACCATGGTTTGTGTTATGGAATGTTATTGTAGCTCTGTTTACAATTACACTCATCCACTCTCACCCACTCTTAATTATAGCATTATGTTGTATTGCATCATATAGCCTTTGTTCATACTTTGAAGTGTGGTTTTGGCCTCATCTTTGTTCTGAAACTCCACCTAGGGGCCCTGCGCCTAGTATTTTTGTTGCCCAGTGAGTGGGCAGATCAAAGCAATCCAGTGCTCTGTATATGGCATGTTGCATCACTACCATAGCAACCATGTATTATAATTATGGAATTGTTGCATTTTGACCTCTGAGATCAAAGGAAACACTGTGCCATTATCTGCCATATGGCACAGTTCAGATGGCAAACTGTGCCACTATCTGGATACTGGCTAAGCTAAACAAAAATTCATACCAGCTAGTCAAGCGTTTGCGATTGACCTTTGCATGCGTTGGAAATTGAATTCTTCTGGTTTTAACAATGACGTAATGACAATTAAAATTCCATTGTGCAATGACCTCTGCATGGACCAAAGTGCTCAGATGGACTCTACCATGGAATGGCGGCTGATTCATGTGACTAATTCATGAGACTAGCTCTCATCTACTAGCTTCTTGTGCAGTTCTGTTGTTCACTAAACGCATGAACCGGCGACATAACACTAATTTATTGCATGCATGTGCTATAATTATAATCTAAAGGTGTATGCATGGCAAGTATTTAATTTCTGCACAAAAATGTGTGCTCGCAAATACCGTATAGCGCAAAATTTTCGAGGGGCTTAATTTTTGCTGATTTTGTGGGTAAGCAATCCTACAGACGAAAATAAAGTCCACGAAAAATTGTTTGAATTACCTGATATAACAAAGATTAAAGGCGTGGTCCGGTAAGCAGTCATTTCCACGAACATTGTGCAACGAAATGACTATTCCACGAAAATATAAGTTCCTCGAAAATTTTGCGCTATACGATAATTGGAAAATGCAATGAATCTCATTAAAACTACTTGCTATGAATAATTTCACAACTTGAGCAGGATTTAAGCTAAACAGTGAAATCGCAAACAAATCTATCTATGAAAATGTGTCACCTAAATTGGTTTTATTTTTCTGCTGTGTACATGTGTAATTTGAATGGTGTCATGCATGGAATAATACGCTGATGACATGAGAAGAATTCGAAAAGGCCAACCATTGCCATGAACAGTACTATATTATTATATGCACTGAGAAAGCTTTCATTACATTCTGCAGCTGTAATACGTCAATTAACGGAACAACCACAAGATGATAAAAAATTTTTCCGTGGTCCTTTGCCAAAGTTGAGAAGTAAACAACGTATAGTAATCATTGGAGCTGGACCAACAGGACTTGGAGCTGCGTATAGACTGTTTGAAAACTTGTTCAGAGAAAATGGATTGATTGAAGTTTTGATTTTAGAGAAAGAACAGAAAGCAGGAGGACTAGCTAGCTCCTATCGAGATGACAAAGGCTTCTTATGGGATAATGGAGGTCATGTAGTTTTCTCCCATTACTCTTACTTTGATAGACTTTTGAAAAAAGCAGTTAAAGGTTGGAACCATCGTTCTCGTGCCTCATTTGCTTACATGATGGGATCGAGTGGGAACAGATCGTTTATTCCATATCCTGTGCAGCATAATATTCAAGTTTTTGATAAGGAAGAGCAACAGGAGAGTTTGAAGGGACTGGAAAAGATCCAAGCTCATCCGATTTTGGCCAAACCACAAAACTTTGATGAATGGCTGCTCAAGAATTTTGGAGAAGGATTAAGTGAAGTATTCATGAGAAGTACAATCGCAAAGTGTGGACAGTTGATCCAAAAGAAATGAACTCTGATTGGGTAGGAGAACGAGTCGCTGTTCCACATGTTGATGACATAAAACTGAAGATTAAGAACTGGAATCAAGGGAATATCAAAGATGCCAAAGACTCGACTCGCTGGGGACCAAATCAAATATTTGAATTTCCATCATTCGGTGGAACTGGACAGATATGGGAGAGTATTTCAAAACTGATACCTCAACAGTGGTTCCGATTTGGTCACACAGTGTCGTCCATTAATTCAGAAAAAAAAACTATTTATATAGTTAAAACTGATCCTGACCTATTCTCTGAAATACGATCATCTAATATCCACAGCACCTCTTGACGACATGCTCAGTATGGTCACAGACAGTGATTCACAAGTGCATAAAATGAAAGAACTTTCACAAAAGTTTGTCTACAGTCACACCCATGTGATCGGAATTGGACTGAAAGGACAACCTCCCCCTCTCCTGGCCAATAAGTCATGGATCTATTTTCCTGATGTAGACAGTACATTTTATCGAGTGACCGTGTTCTCAAACTACGCTGACGACAACGTGCCATCTCCCGGTAAAGTATGGTCACTAATGTGTGAAGTAGCTGAACCAAAACACGTCAAATATCCATCAATCTGGGAAGCAGGTTCTTTACTTCAACAGACCATAGAAGCATTAAAAAAGTATGGATTTATTGGTGGTTATGAAATGTTGTCCGCTTACCACAAGCGTCTAGAACATGGCTACCCTGTACCGTTTCTGAAGCGTGACCAATATTTGAACACTATTCAACCATGGCTAGAATCAAAGTCCATTTTTTCTCGAGGTCGATTTGGAGGATGGAAATACGAAGTTAGCAATCAAGACCATTCTCTCATGCAAGGCGTGGAAATTGCCGACTATATACTATTTGGAACTCCTGAAGAAACTTATTCAAATGCAAGCCTTGTGAATTCGATGAAAGCACCCGATAGACGCGTAATCAACTGGAAGGACTACGAGATAGTAGTTTCTCATTACAATGAGGATTTGTCATGGCTCTACCCCTATGCTGATCATTGCCACGTTTATCCACAAAGGTAGTCAAACTGTCAGTCAAAACACGATAATTAAATTTAGTACGTGGGATAACTTGCAAAACGTTGGAAGAGAAAGCCATACATTTCTCTACCACATCATTACCAACTATGATCATCTAGCTGATACCACTTTATTCTTTCAAGGAGAAATCAAGACTCATGTACGTTGGAGTTCATCTGAATGCAGGAAGAGTTTGTGAATATGGCACAACATGACGGATTTTTTGCTCAAATGAAGAGTAGTATTGATACCTGGGGAAGAATAAATCACTATGGTAAATGGTTGGTTAATCTGAACAAATGTAATAATATGACAGTTGGAGAATTTTGGAAATCGTTGTTTGGTGTTTCTCATCCTCAAAATGCCAGGGGCTTGTACGGAGCTGTATTTTCTGTTAGTCGCTCAAGAATTCTCTCAAGGCCTAAACGTTTCTACGAGAATGCCATTAAACTTGTTGATCATCACCAAAATCCTGAGGAAGGACATTACTTCGAAAGATTTTGGCCATCCATTTTTAGATGTACTCGTAAGTAGATCATGCACGCATTGTATATCTTTATTTTTTCATGAACCAGCATTATTTATGGCAAGGCCAGGCAATTTAGATTTCTCATATCACATGGTTTTTGTAAATTGATGAGACCATAAGGTGATGGTCAGTTCAGTATGGTTATGCTGAGAGTGCAAAATTTGATTTCAACAAGATTAGTGCCTTTTGCAAAGCTGGGTGTAACTTATTTATTTAGACAACACCCCAAAAATGAGTTATTTTAAAAAGCTATAATTATTTACAGTTCACACTTCATTGCAGCTTCTGTGTGAGTAACTCTACTGGATGACGGTTGACTCTCGGAGGGGGTGGGCTGGTCTGTAGTCGTCTGTTGTGAGGGGGGCTAGTTAATCCAGAGATTAAGGTTTTAAGGAAGAGAGGGATTAGAAACAAGAGTCCAGGCACGTGATTTTTCCTTGGCTTTACATTGGGAGGCGGGGCCTATTCTTAAACCATCTGTGTTGCCCCCCGCCAAACCCCAGGAAACACTTTTACTTGTTTGAGGCCTTATGCAGTATTGTGTTTCACCCCCAGGATATTATAGGAGGTTCTCATTTCCCAATATCCCATTATTGATGAGGTCATAAATTATAAATTTTCTGTTGCTTAACAATCAATTTCTTTTGAAGGTTAGATACTGCATGTGGATGGACTTCCAAGGAAGAAGAGTTTGCTTGGTATGTATAGTGTTGCAGAACACTGTAATTAAAAGTTAATGATATTCATAGAGTTAATCAAGCTAGATCTAGCTTTATAGCTAGCTATAAAAAGTACTCATTGTGCTTTTATAAATTGACGCAAAAAATAGTATATATACTCGCGGTTCTCACTTTTTGTTTATTTAGATGATTAGATGTAGAGTCTACATGTACCGTCAACAACTATAACGTAGAGTGGAACTCAACTCTGCTAGAATAAGCATAAACCCTCCACCATCCTATGCTATATGTAGTAGTCTATACAGATTTCTATTTCAAGGTTTAGGGAAATACCCCTCCTCCAGACCAGGTAGCTATATTCAGTGATGTTCACTCCTTCTGAGTTAATGTATATTGACTCTGGTAAGCGCTGATATAGCTCCACCAAACACGCCATCAAAATTGTACTGAGGTTTTTAGGTCCATTAAGATAATTATAAAGCATTTAATGCTATTGCTGAGTGTTCCTTCCAGTGATGTCACATTTACTCTTCTGAATGTCCAAATTTTTGGGTATTGTGGATGTGAAGGTGGAAGATACAATGTAAATTGCTCCGTTACTCCTTCCAGCTATATAGATTGTGTTTATCAGTGTACTGTCATAAATACTATTTGATTTAAACACCCATGCGCCTCGTGGTTTATCTGATTACTCTCGCGTGTAAATCAAATATACCACTCGAGGCCATTGTTTAACTATAACTTATACTTACTGAATCGCTCCACCATCATCGCCATGCACCGCCACCTCTGTTTTTCATTATGATATCAAAGATGTAGCTACACACTATACTGCCTTAGCCTCTGGCCCTTTGTCCAATGAATTAATGCTAGCTCCGCTTTGTTTTTCAGCATGTTGTCAGAGATGGTCACACTATATAACATTGTAAACTGTCATGCATACAGTACTGTTATTTGTCAGCTTACAGTCGGAGATGCATGGACACACGCATTAAATCACTCAACGTAACCATAGTAACCTCTGTTGTTTGTCAGCATGTTGTTACATATAAAAATAAACATACTCTCTGAGTTAACACTTATCACTCCACCCCACCAGTCAGCACTGTTGTTTTGGAGATGGACGCACTAGTTTGCCACACCAAATTAATCTTATGTTTCACGGATTTTCCGGGTCATATTTTTGCAGAATGCCCAAAAAAATAAATCAACTATTGGTCAGGTCAGAGGTCAGAATAGCCATGTGATCTAGCAAAATGTTGAAATGTTTTACTATCGTGACTTTTTGTGGTGTGTTGTGGCTCTGTTTGTGGTTTTATAATGATATTCATCAATTTTATTTATTTTTTGCCTGCCACCCTGGTCTGTTTTTGGAGATTAAAAGTCCGTGAAACATAAGATCAATTTGGTGTGGCCTGACTACTGACTGGGTCAATATTAATTGCTCCACCACCAGACTGAGAGCATGCATAGCTCTGTTGTTTGTCAGCGTACTGTCGGAAATGGACACATTGCCTGAGCCAACATTAAACACTCCACCATAGGCAGCACTATTATTTGTGACGTACCTCCATCATTTCTAGCGAACTCACTGTTAAATTTGTTATGTAACTAACTACATGTACACATCACCATCCCTTCAACGTGCAGTGCCTGACCAGTGCATGTGTTCATAAAGAGAGTGCTCTCAAATACGTTGTAGTAGCCAATTGTAACTATGTGGTTCTGCCCAATTGAGTAATTTAAAGTCCATAAAGTTCATTAATGTAGGAACCGTTGATAAAATCTTGATGTAAGTTTTGTGGTCCAACATTCGCTCCAACCAAACCCAAGTGTTTAATACTCAATTTGGTGTTAACAAAAGTTAGCACCGTTGCTATGGAATCTGACTGCTGTACTTTCGTTCTGGCCAGTGATATGCACAAACTGACATGAGGTGTCTCTATCAAGACAAATGCTCATACAACTAGTGTTCAAGCTGGCGCTGTGCTAATGCCTCTCGCCATGTTTTTGCTTTCGCTCAAAAGTATTAGAGTGTTATAGAAAGGTTAATAATTTGCAATAATTATGATTTCAAATTGGTGCTAGCAATTGTATTAAACACAGTAACGAATTTAAAATAATGTAATTATCAGAAAAGGTTGGTTTGTGGCTTACCTGGACCTCAACTAGTCTCATGAATCAGCCGCCGTTCTTTTGAACCACCGTCTGAGCACTCTTGTCATCGTTTTATGTGCCAAGACGGAATTCCGTCTTGACCAATCAAATTGCAGAA
Organism: Halichondria panicea; assembly: GCF_963675165.1. Lineage (NCBI taxonomy): Eukaryota > Metazoa > Porifera > Demospongiae > Suberitida > Halichondriidae > Halichondria > Halichondria panicea. The sequence continues at coordinate 5,219,437 of NC_087382.1, read as the reverse complement.
GTCCAGTCAGGTGATGAACTTGGAGGCAGCAAAGAACTGCACTTTGCTCAACGCATTTGGATAATCATTACGCATGCATTACGCATGGTAAACACTTCATACATAGAAGCTGCTACGAAGCATAAGCAAGGCAAGCAGGGGTCCTTGGGCACAGATTTAGCACCACAGCAAAACACAAGTAGAGAGAGATGCCTTCGCTTGGCGATTTGTATAACAATTAGGAAATATGTGTGGGCGTAAGATCACGATTTAATTACATTCCATTGGTTTTGTGAGCAATCAACATTCCATTTTGAAATGACTTCATGACAAGAGTGCTCAGACGGTGGTTCAAAAGAACGGCGGCTGATTCATGAGACTAGACCTCAACAAAGAAGATGATTCTGATTCTGCAAAATGATACACGCGGTATTGAGCGCGCATGCGCATTAGATCTACATCCAGGAATAGGGGTGTGTCTGCAAGTTCAATCAATAATGGCTACTAAAATAGCTAGCTTCTTTAGCAGCTCTTTCTAACTCTTGTAGCCAACAAAAAGCTAGCGCTTAAGTGCAAGGCTAACTCATAAGTTGAATAGAAAGTTTGTGGGAACAGATGATGCTATGAAAGATTCTGAAGAGACTGCAACAGCCTTCAATGTGAGTCAAACTAGCCATAACTCGAGAAAGAAGCTTTAGTTTGCTAATCCACGAATCAAAATCCAAGAGAACGTGGCTAGAAGCCTATAGAAGCTGTTAGTTTTCGTCGCATTGTAACCGTTGAGCAGTTATAGCTGGAATACACACACAGACAGACAGACAGAAGACACACACACAGTCAGCTTTACCGTATCCCTCGTGCGGCTACGCCTCGAGGCATAATTAAGTAGTGAAACAGACGTTCCCGTGACAGTCCCGTGACAGTCCATAATTATAAAGAACTCTACGCTTTTACCCATGCAGTACAGGTTGTTTCGAGCCTTGCATGTGTGTTGTGTGTCATGTGATGTTTGCATTGTGTATATACCTCCTGGCACATGCAAAAGCATTCTGTGCTGCAATAGATGCTAGCATAATTATTATACCGTATCGGGTTTCAAATGCCATGCATGTTGATTGAATGCGAATAACACTATATACAAGCCTGATTATTATTAAATACAAATCATGGAAAATTGCATGCCCATTGGCCATTATTGTTAAAGTGGTATTATGACCCGTATATATATACAGATGTTTTCGAGCTAGTCAAACTAGTCAGTTCAGTAACAACCACGGTCAATATGCTGTGTATAATCATGTACATGCATCTTCTAGTGTAGCCTCGATCCCAGGCCGAGTTTTCGCTTTTATAACGGTTAGGCGAACAACTGGGCCTGGTACTAGTTGTCTGCGCATGCGTCAAATTTTCATTGTATATTTGTGGTCGGCAAAAATATTTAATAAATCAATAATAGAAATTTGTACACAGAAAATGCACAGAGTGAGTACACAAAAGATGCACATAGGGAGCTGCTTCACAAAGGCCTGGGGAGTTGCCAGTTGTGCTGCAGCACAATTACAGTGACCCAGGGCAACTTCAGGATGATTGAATGCCTTCAAATTACGTTTCAAAAAGATTTAGCAGGCTGCTGGACTTCTCTGATTCTAGGCCCCAACTCGTAACTCATTGCTTGAGAAAACGTAGATTCTCTTGATGTCTCTGAGCTACCCAGCAACGCTCGAATGAGCAGGTCATACTCCAGTCCTGTGTCTGTGAGTATAGGACAATATTAAAAGAAACCAAAGACGGTTAAACCCTTACCTCAAACTGTCCAGTCTCGTCCGTTAGTATAGCCAAGAGGAGCACTGTTGGGATAGCTGGATATTAGCCATTGCTCCTGTACAGAGAAGTAGACATTTTAAATACGTGTAGATCTATACATATTAAATTTCTCGGTTATAGTGTCATTGTCGACGAGCTGATGATGGCAGCACCAAGTTCTCTAGCTCACACTCTTCACTTGATCCACCATATTAATGATGAAACTATAGTCTACCTACATTCTTGCCAAACATGAACAAGACTTGATAGCATAGCCGGCCATAGGGCCCACACAAAAATATCTGACCTTAACAAGCTTGACAAAGCTTTATACCTCTTCCCTTGTTGTTCAGTCTTCAGAATAAGCTTCAGAGAAGAGAGAAGCTTCAGCTAAGAGCCATTCCAATCGATTCCAATAATGATAAAACGGGAACTGACTTCTAGTACACGATAGTACACGAATATAAATGTCACGAAAGTGAACGAGAATATCCATTCAGTCAGAATCTGACGAACGACTGACACATGCGCAGACAACTAGTACCAGGCCCAGTTGTTCGCCTAACCGTTATAAAAGCGAAAACTCGGCCTGGGATCGAGGCTACTTCTAGTGATGCTTTCTTTGCTATAGGTTTATAGTGTTTTGAGTGAGTCGGGTATTATGAGACAGCTAGGGGGGATACATTACACCATTACATGCACTAATGGCTTTACGTCTGGTATCTTGTACACATAATTAATAATTATGTTAAGTACTACAAACTTTTTGCACCCACTTACATGTTGATGCTTTGTCCATGTATTTGAACAAACTGAGGTGTCTCTATCAACACAAGCATGCAGCTCAATTTACTAGATATGCATGCATACACACTTAATTTTATAAACAGCTGTCTCATAGTTGGTACGGTCTCACAATACTTTCTACTCTATAGGTGTATTGAATCGAAACATGTAAGTTGATATCGTTAGTGATGTGTTTTAGCAGCTATAACTTTGAGGGCCCCGTAGCTTCAGTATAGTGTACTGTCCATCTTCAAAAAGCATTTTGTATATACAGCACGCAATCTTTCCTATAAGGATATACTGACTAATAAAATAACTAGTGTTCAAGCTGGCGCTGTGCTAATGCCTCTCGCCATGTTTTTGCTTTCGCTGAAAAGTATTAGAGTGTTATATTAGTTTCTATAATGAATTTTATATTAAAGTTAGCTTATCTATATAAAGTCACTGAGAAGAAAAGACTTATTTACATGCATCTATTGTTGTATTATGTGGCTTACTAGGACCTCAAGAAAGAAGAAAATTGATTCTTCCAAGATCTGTAGTTCAGTGTATATAATATCTAAGAAGAAAAGACCTGTGTACATGCATATTGTTATCTATATTGTTATATGGTAGTGTTTTGTGGCTTACCAGGCCTTCAAGACAAAGATGATTCTGCCAGGAGGATTTGGATCTGGATCTTGGATATTATTATTTTCTCACACGTGGGGAATGAGCGCGCATGCGCATTACATACACAGGAATAATTAAAGGGTGTGTCCAAAGAGATCAATTTCACAAATGGCTACTGCTAGCTAGCTGTTTTAACAGATATTTTCTGAGTATTGTAGCTAACAAAAAGCTAGCGCTTTAGTGCAAGGCTAACTCATATGTTGAATAGAAAGTTTGTGCGGACAGATGATGCTATGAAAGATTCTGAAGAGACTGCAACAGCCTTCAATGTGAGTCAAACTAGCCATAACTCGAGAAAGAAGCTTTAGTTTGCAAATCCACGAATCAAAATCCAAGAGAACGTGGCTAGAAGCCTATAGAAGCTGTTAGTTTTCGTCGCATTGCAACCGTTGAGCAGTTGCAGCTGGAACAGACACACAGACACACACACACACACAGACACACACACACACACACACAGTCAGCTTTACCGTATCCCTCGTGCGGCTACGCCTCGAGGCATAATTAGTTATCAATGCACTTGTCATGTTTAGTGGTCATGCATATACATATACTAGCCTCGATCCCAGGCCGCACTTCCCACTTCACTTAGGGAAAGGCCGGTGAAGGAGGCTAATACATATACATGCATTTATGCAATGATGAAATGCGGAAGAGTTGGTGTATATATACCATCAAATATTATTAATCCACCGTTCCCAATTCTCGAACAGCTAGGCATCTGCTTCTTTGGCTTGTAACAAGAAGTACTCATGCTGCATGTATTTATTCTGCATGTGGGCACAATAGTAGCTAATTTTGTTTCCTATAATAATATTATAATCATAGTGCATGTGAGAACGTGTTGACCCATACATACATGTGCGTGGTATTTAAACTGACCACAAATGTAGGTATAGGTAATTAATGCTTACATGCTAAAATTCCACGGGGCATTTCACCCACGGCCTGCTATTATAGTGTGTCTGTGCATGCATGCATTAATTAGCAACCCAGACAAGGAGACTGAAAAGGTGTTGGCCCTTCGCTGTGACGTCCTTAATTGCTACTTCTGCTCATAATTTAATGTTTTCTCTCTCTGCATGCCTGTGGTATAGTAGGCAGGGCTGAGAGGGACATTATGATCAAATGCGCTGATCTAATTATTAGATCTCACTTTTTATTGACTGTGTATGGTATTGTTTGTATTCTCAAACCAGCTTGTCCATCAAGTCTATATAAATGAGCAATATATGTTGTTTGAGAATACTATAATTATACACAGCCAAACTATAATTAAGTGGTTGAATCCCTATACACATGGTCTACGCAACAGCTATAGGGCTGCGAATTGACCACTCAAATCAAACGTATATGCGGTGAGTCTTGTACAGTCAATCTGGTTGTTATAAATGTATAGTAGTGTTAATTTGTAATGTTTATACGATTATTGTCTCAGGAGGGGAGCTAGGGTACTATATGCCTATATATATACATACTATAGTATACCGTATATACTTCTTTAAAATGAGGCACTAGCCCTTTAAATTGTACGCCACTTGGACATTTCCCATTTATATAGAAACATTATGTAGTTTGTGTGTATCAGGAGCACATGAGGGGGTGGAGCGTCTTACTACGCGGATTCTGTATCGTCTATAGAGAATACAAACCATACAATGTTTATTGCTAGCTAGTCAGCCAATGGAAAAAGTGAGATCTCTAGGTACTTTGTGCTTTGATAGTTATTACACCTCATGCACACCCTATACCACACACACCCCCTCCCCATATCACACACACCACACACACACACACACACCACACACACACACAGACCCCCTCCAGGTCCCTCACCACTGTGTTATCGGATTTTGAATACGATATTATACTCTTTCAGTTGTGAATTGTGAGTTTTGCATAGCTTATATGAATAGGTCATAAACATGCAAAGGACTTGCAAAAGAAGACGAATACAATTAACACGCGCGTGTAGGGCCACTAAACCAGGAACGCACACTAAATAAGAACAACCGGAAATGAAACCAATAACGTGCGTGCATGATAAGTGAAAAGGATACCCAACATTTGCTATGATCCTCAGCAACTAGATGGTAATGAGTGCAGTGACAGAGTGACACTCTCAAACACAACAATTGAACATCTTGAATGTACTCAAATTCATTATTGTGCCTTACTCTATATAATGAATATAGTTATAGGCTCTTTAAATTCCTGGTCCATGCATGCATGCATGCATCTGAATATTGGTTTGTATATCCATTCCAGATTCCAGTTCCCAAACAGGAGAGTAAAGTATAAAATGAGCCAGCAAGAGAAGCTATGACATGCATCTATATAGGACTATAATTATAGCTAACCAGCTCTTCCATCAACTCTGAAAGAAACTGCCCACCAATCCAACATGGTAAAAAAAATTAATGCATGCTGTCTATTGTAATGCATATACAACTGCATGCTGTCTATATACACCATGCATGTCATGCATGTATGGCAATGCTACATGCTTGTACACCATCGTGTGCATGCATGAGGTAATTCTGTTCTTTTTGCAGACAATGAAGATTGTGCTTACCGTAGTCGCACTGGTGGCTTACTTTGCTGCAGTTAATTGTCAAGATCCTGTTTGCCTGGCTACTGGAACTACTGGCAACCTTGTATCATGCGCCACCATGTTTACTGTAAGTTTACCAACTTTGAATCCACATTAATTAACTTCTTTCCTGTGCAATTATAAATACAGCAAAACAGCGGTGACCTTTGTTCACTGTCCTGCATCAATGATCTTGCAGCACTTTATGGCAGATGTGGGTTTTCACCAAACCCAGTGATTGCGGGTAAGTTTCATTGCTATCAAAATGTGCATGTAGTCACCGTACTGGTATACGTACATTGTGAAAGCTATACTATGACTTTTTGTAATATCACTACACAATGCATTATAATAATGTCCCCTGCATGCGTTATGCAGGCATTGATTAATTTCGTACAGCTCAGGATAGTGACGTTGAACCTTATTGTACCAGAAAATGTTCGTAGTTTTATAGATGATCTGATACGAAAATAACCCACTATATATACAGTATAATTATGTCATAATTATTGTACTGGGGTAAAGTGACCTTTTTTGTGACCTGAGACCACCCTCTATCCAAAATTTACTTTTAAATAGGTACAATCATTTTGTAGTTTTAGGAGTGCATGGCCATATATATATGAATAGTGTATTGAAAAGTGTATTTTGGTTGTCTGCAAGGTAGATAGTCATTACATGGCAATGTGACGTGTACCACAAACTGGTTATTGGGGGGCCCCCTGTATATATAGTGATAGTGATCTGGCCCTTGACCATTATATACACTACGAGCCAATAAACTGCTTGCTATATATAGTATAGCCATGCGTGCATGAACTTGACCGCGGCTACTTTTGACCATGCATGCATGCATGCATAGTTGTTAGTGAACAGATTTGGTGTCTCATAATACCCCTTCTTTATATTTCAGTTTGCCCTAACGCAAGTGATGCTGCATCTACTGTTGCCCTGCCAATGATGGTGCTCACTGGAATAGTCGTGGCTTTGGCCTCGCTGTTTTAAGCAATCACAAGGTCAAGACTATATATATACTTGATACTATAATTATATATATATAGATTCAGACACCTAGATTCAGTAACCTGTAGTGCTCTACTTCTATAGCGAGTATAATTATATACATGTTGATGTTGATGTTAGAAACTTACTATTTTTATTTAGACACTCTCCGTTAACATGATACTAACGGTTTCGTAACAATAATTATAACCGTGCATGCATAATTATAATATGGAAGTGTATATAGACGGAAACTTTGTAGAATTTGTAAGTTGTGCATGGAAAGCATGCATGCAGAAATTCTAACGAAATTCTGCTGCACTGCATGTATATATATATATACTGCATGCAGATTACTGCAGATACCACAGAATGACTGCTTGCATATGCATGGATTCACGACTGATTGATGTATTATAGTAAGTGGGTAATTTCCGAGGGCCTTCGTGAATTTCATCTAGCCACGAAAATGCATGCTTAATAATTATACAAGTCAGCTAAAAAAACCAAGTAGTGAAATTTGGACCCTCGAAAATTACCTGCTATATATATATACAGTATAATTATAGGGCGTACTTTCTCACGCTATACTTTAACTTGACCATGCATGGTTGTTAGTGAACAGATAGTTCTAATGCCCCCTTCTTTTTTATACTTATAAGGCTGCCCCAATGCTGGTAATGGTACTGCATTTACCGTTGCTATGCCAATCATGGTGCTCACTGGACTAATTGCCGCTTTGGCCTCACTGTTTTAAGCTGTCACAATAACGTCAAGTATATATATAACTAGGTATACGCACACGCATGATTAGCCTCGCACAGAGTTGTATTTAAGTACAATTTTAGAAGAAAGAAGGAAAGTAAACTTTGACTTGCATGCTAGAGAGTATGATTTGGATATAATTATGCCTTAGTGCGCATGCGCAAGTGCATGTGTGTGTGTGTGTGTGTGTTGGAGGGGTTGAAACGAAAAAATAAATTGTGAGGAACTGCCTTACCTGACCGTAGAATTGGGTAACCACCTCTCCTATTTCCATATTAATGCACTTACAAATTAAACTTACGAGACATGAATGGCTGCAGGAATAACTAATTTCAAGCTGGTAGGCTAGCTAGCTATTATTCATATTCATGCTTCTAACTATTATGTACAATAATATGTAGTTTTATTTATTTACTATATGTACTTTATTATACCTACAACTGTTGTGGTCTAGTCTTTACTTGCATGAATTGTGTTTTTTTGGGGTACCTGTTATGTGTCTTTCTGTGTGCTTTTTTAAGAAAAATGCTGTCAGCGCTGTCGTCTTTTCTTTATCCTTAGTATTACTTTACATTATTACACATCCTACTGTTTAGAGGTAGTTATAGATTACAGTACTGTACTCATAATTAGTTATCTATGTACATGCACATGCATGTATGTTACTGGGGGTGGCCATGCTGATCTGATTTCTTTAATTGACTAAAGGTACACACAGCACAAAAACAGACAGAAACAGAAAAGCATACAGATGCTCGGCCTGGAGAGCCGAGAATGATGGGTTAAAGAGTCTTTAACGGTGCAGCAACTCTCCCCATTCATCTGTTGCATTCAGTCACATATTATACACAACTACAGTGCTATATAACACTCAATAGTTATTGTACATCTATTCACATTGGGGCCATGCTGAATAATTATTGTAAATTAAGCTGACATGAATTATAAGACTTATCTTCTAACTTGGACTTGATATTGGTTGCTGTGATATTTCAAGTTGGCTTTTAAAAGAAAACTTCTGAGGGGGACTTATATAGGTATGAAGTACAACACTGTATTGTCTGGGCCAGGTTTTGTGGTACATGTAGTTGATAGTGGAGTTGGGGCAATGTGGGCTCCTCCACGTGGTCAAGCCGAAGCAAGCACAAAACAAACATTAACCTCAAATTTTGGTTCTTAGAATTAGCAACAGGCACCAGTCAAGATAAATAGATAGCAGTGTGTGTGTGTGTGTGTGTGTGTGTGTGTGTGTGTGTGTGTGTGTGTGTGTGTGTGTGTGTGTGTGTGTGTGTGTGTGTGTGTGTGTGCGTGTGCGTGTGTACGTGTGTGGGGAGAGTATCATCTACCTTGACCTTCATGTAGATATGTTGACGGCAGGGTCGACATAGAAGAAACCTAACCTGGTAACTAGCCATTTGAAACCCAGTTTACAGTATATATGATACCGTATAGCGGGTAAGTTTCGTGGGGTAAAAAATTCGTTCAACTCAAGAAAAGGTAGTTTTCGTGAGTAAAAATTTCGTTTAGTCTCGTGGCTGCACGGCATTCCTACGTTCCGATAAGCCACGCCTACTGGAGGTCAGCCTGCCCACGAAAATAACAAATATTTTACCCCACGAAAATTACCCGCTATACGGTAATTAAAATGGTATAACGTATAACTTGTCCTTGCATTACATCCTACTAATAGAAGCAACAACAAGATGGTAATGTGACTAATAAATAAGTGCAGTGACAGAGTAAGGCGTAGTCTCGCAAGTCAGCCGTTACAGTTTCAGGGTCTGATCTGCGAGAGACATGCACCAGAGTCATTGTCTGTTGATTGAGTAATGGACATATTCACTTCTAATGAGGATCTCTAATCAGTTAGTGCTTGCCATGTACCAACTCACAAGTAAGGCGTGTGCATTGGAACACTAACGAATAATGTATGATGGCTCAGCTTGTACCCCACCCAAGCTTTCCCCACCCACATAATTATAAGCTACAGGGAATTGGCGTGGGCAGAGATTATAATATACACGAAGCAAAGGTGTCAAAACAATCAAAGCAAATGGAGGACATGCTAAAATATGCAAACTAACTGTATACAAACAAAATACAATTCCTGTATAAGCATTAGGGCTATCTTTCAACTCAAAAAGCAACAAACTTGCATCCAATTACGATTGAAACAATCAAAGCAAACGAAGGACATGTTAAAATATGCAATCTAACTCTATACAAACAAAAAACAATTCCTGTATAAGCATCAGGGCTATCTTTCAACTCAAAAAGCAACAAGCTTGTATTATTTATACATACCAATTATGAAATAACAGTTCAGCTCAAGAATAACAGACGAATAATCTGATTATGGGTTACCTAAACGGAAAGTTCTCAACCATGTCATATATGCGATGTTATGAGCATGATATCATGTGACGTTATAGGTCCATCGGGTAAAATATTCGTGGTCAGACCTTCAACCACGAAAACCACAAATATTTTGCTCCACAAAAATAACCTTGTATACGGTATAGAAAATCGTATTTCAGAGGGCGAGCCCACTCTGCATTCTATGATTGCAGTCAGGCTCTTTCATGCAATTTTCTGAGTCCACATGCACGTAATGGAAGGTTGGTTTTGTATATTCATGGGTCTCACACATACAATGCAAGTGAACTTTGACCCTAAGCTTGGTATGTCATTGAGTAGTTCTCGACAAGAGTGAGCAGCATTGCCACCTCTTGGATAAGTACATAGTACTACTGAATGGCAGAGATATACGTATACTGGCTCCTATAATTATATATAAAGTTGGGAGGAGGGGAGTAAAACATACAATTAATAGCGTAGATCAAATGCAGTGAGGAATGTATAACGAAAGTGATTCAGACAGAAGTAAGCATATAATTTTTTGTCATACAAAACAGTCTAGAAAAGTGCGGTTCAAATAGTCATTTACCAACAAATAACACCACCTTGATTTTATTACCACCCCCATGCAAGAACCGGCGGATCGATTTATGCCTTACTGCATGCTACCTTGATGGAAGTTATATATGTGTGGCCTATATAATAGAAGCTGCACTCTGGTCAACTATTAAAGCTGCTTAGCAAGCATGCATGACAGACGTATAGTGCACGTGTCGTATAGTGCTTGTGCGTGTATGTAAATATTTTACTATAGTTCGCCTATGGCTAGTACCACAGAATCCAATATCAATTTCCTTTGTTGTTACAAATTAAATTTACAACAATTTTACCAGGGATAAAGCGGTTTTCAAGTATTTAGTGCCCATGCTCTAGACCATAGTGACTATTATTATAGAAGATGACCTTTCTAGACATTATTTTATTCCTTCCATGATGAATATAGTTATAGGCTCTTTAAATTCCTGATCCATGCATGCATGTATCTGAATATTGGTTTGTATATGTATCCATTCCAGATTTCAGTTTCCAAACAGGAGATTCAAGTATAAAATGAGCCAGCAAGAGAAGCTATGACACCTAAAACTATAATTATAGCTAACCAGCTCTTCTATCAACTCAGAAAGAAATTGTGACCAATCCAACAAGGTAAAAAAAAATGCATACATGCTGTCTATTGTGATACATGTATTTACAAGTTCATGCTGTCTATATGCACAATGTCATGCATGTATGGCAATGCTATACATGCTATCGTGCAATGTGTGCATGAGGTAATTCTATTCTTTTTGCAGACAATGAAGATTGTGGTTGTTGTAGTCGCACTGGTGGCTTGCTTTGCAGCAGTTAATTGTCAAGATGCTACTTGCTTGGTTAATGGAGTGCTAAACAATCCAAGCCTTGCAACATGCATCAGTGCCAATAATGTAAGTTTAATTTATATTCAAGCAACAAATTTACCAAGCTTGAAGTAGTATAAATTCTTCCGTACATGAACAATTTACACTATTACAGCGTAATGGCACTGCTGAAAGTCATATTGCACTGACCACAAAACGCCCCTCTGGCATAATTAAATTAAATATTGTATCATGAGAAATAACAAGTATCAAAGTAAGTCCAGCCATGCATGAATGTTCAGCACTGCTGGAGTTTCTTCTTTGCAACCATGCAGGTTTTAAAATCGTCCCAGGCTCATTTTGTGAAGATTCTGTGATCCTAGACCTAGTCCTCCACTTCTTGATGCACGGTCAATTCTGGCTTCATCATAGCACTAGAAGCGGCTCTTTTTGCAGGTAGGCTTGAGCTGTTTTGCAGCAGTGTAGAGGCGAGCTTCTTTGGCTTGGTTGTGATACCGAGGATAGTGCTAGTGGAGGGGGTTGTTCAGGCAGCAGTTACACTGAGTAGTATAGTGGGGTGTGGCTGTTTCTTTGCAGTAGTAAATTGGGTGGGGCTGTTTCTTTGCAGCAGTAGAGGGGTGGGGCTGTTTTGCAGCACCAGAAGTGGGGTGGGGCTGTTTTGCAGTGGTTTCAGCGTTGGAACTCCAACAATTTTGTGTCAAGCCATTTGTCTGTCATGCCAATCTTATACGCTGCATATACTGGCGTCTAGGAGAGAGAAGAGATGGAGCTGTGTCTAGAGTTGTCTTTGTCATCTTTTTGTGCACTTTATATTGTGTTACTAAGACAGTGTTATGTTGCTATGCCCTCGGGATATAAACTAGTTATTACACGTGCACTCGGGATGCATGGAATATATTGCACTCAGCCCTCGGGGCTTATGCCCTCGTGCTTCAGTGCAATATATTCCATATGATTCCATACATCCCTTGTGCCCGTGTTATAACTATAACATAAACCCTGTACTGACCAATCAGATTGCTGGATTCTGGGCTACTAGTAACTAAGGGTAGATATACTCAGTAAAATACACCACTAAGCTTTAATTGACTGATAATTTCGACTCTAACCAGGTACAAACGAGTTAAGTTTTACTTTTTTCTCAAAAGCATGAATCTTCTTCATACTTACAGCTGGCTGTGTTATGTAATACTATTATCTTATCGCACAGTATCATTTTATTTTCGATAATTGTATTGCATATTTTCACAGCATTATTCTCAATGCTCATGCAGGAGTAGAGTGTACCTATTCTCCTTAAAATTATGATAGCAAAATCCTCCAAGGCCTACCATTGCAACCATGTACGCAGCAAAATATTTAGTATGCACGCTTGGAAACTATAGTCTAGCCTAATTAATTTTTATAAGAAACTTTTTTTAACTTATAATACTTCAATCTACACAAATTATGCATGTAGCTCATTATAAACGATGATACATACAAGTGCATGAAAATAATTAAACTCTACTATTATTATAGTATTATTATGATTGTTCATTTTTCACTGTATGTGTTACCGAGATTTCAGATCGAATTTTTGTAGAAGGGTTTGTTATGTAGTCACCTTCAACCACTGGGGCAAGTTCATCGATGTACGACAGTCTCAGCTCATCAGAACTTGTGATTTTACCGGCTCCATCGGTGTAAGAGTGGTACTCGGAGCTTCGTGGTAGGCCGACCATTGCATACGATTTGTTCTTTTCTTGTCCATCAACAATTCGAGCTTTCCACTGAGACTTTATTCCGAGAGCTACATTTCTCAATGAATGTGATAGCTTCTGGAAGACATCGGTTTTTTTCATAATAAATTGGTAAAAGTTGTAGCCGACACCAATCACTAGAAAGAGGATGAATGCGATGCCAATAGAAGTGTTTGCTAATGCATGGCCATTGCTAATCTCGTCACGACCAATGTTGCTCACACATTTTTGATGGTGAAATACAATGTACCAAAGGCTAGGAAAATGATATTGAGTAGAAACAGTGTTTCCACGAAATCGTTCAACCACTTTTTGAACACTCTAATACGTAATGATTTGAGCACGATAATTCCCACTGGTAAGCAGCCAGCTGATATAACAGGTAGGTATGGGTTTGGTGAGAATGCAGTCACTAGATTGTGGATAATCAAAGCAAAGAAAAGCAGTCCCACCCAGTAGCGATCCTTGGGAGTGAATGGAGCATGGTATGCGTCCATGAAGCCTATGTACTTTGTGTTCTTGGTCCATTTCATAAGCTTCCATTTGGAACAGAGAGGAAACCATTGTCCAAAGAACAGCAGTACAGTGAACAATCCACAAGCAGCGAGGATTATGATAGCAGCAACAAACTGAGGGATGTGTTCTCGACTGAAGTAGCGCACGTTACCAGTATAGGACCAAACGATTCCATGCTAAAGCTGTGGACTGCAATGCAGCAATGATAAACCGTAAAAGTTTGGAATAAGAGAGTAGGATGAGTGTGCCGAGGGCAGCAACTGGGTTTCTGTTGGAGAGGAGCTTTGCAAATGAGTCAAAGTACTTGCTCAAAATTATTATTAAGAACATCAAAAGAAACAGATATGCTGGAAAGACAAGTTGAAGAAGAACTTTCGCTTGAGAGTTCATTCCATCGTAAAAGCATGTCTCAATTCCCAAGTCAAGATTGATCCAATTTATGAAAACTTTCAAAAAAGTTGAGGTGTCACGTGGTAGAAACAATGCTCTGTTTGCTGCAACTACATTCGCGTAAAAAACGAGTCCATGTATGGTCCCAGTAGCTATGGTGATATTAAGCAGGAGAATGAATGCAACCAGTGCTACACCTAATACAGCAAAAGGAATTAACAAGGAGAGGAAGAGATTTGAGCATTCAAAACATTTTGACGTGCCTAAAACAAGACTGAGTCCCTCCTTACATTCTCCACACAAGATACCACATCGATTGTAGTCACACTGTCTGTCTATCTCGTTTTGATTGCCAAGAACAACATCAAATGGTTTCTCTACACAATAATCAAATGGACAGTCGCTAACTATGTAGCTTGTCATATTGAGTGTTGTGCTAATATCAACCCCTATCCATATGTTAGTTTCGAGTCGAACTGTTTCTTGATCATGAGAACATTCGGAGATTTGATGTTGTTGTAAATCTGGATCACAGCCACAAATGCATTTGATTGTATCATTGGTTTGTTGGAAACCAACAGGACAAGTACAAGAAAGAAATATAATACTTATACTCTGTGTTGACTTTCCAAGGTTAGCACAGGGACCATCAGCATAGAGTTCCACTTGAGCAGCAATGTCTTGTGCGAATACATTGTACTCTATTTCTGTGCACTGATTGCCAACTCTTTGTTCTGTCTGTCCTTCTTTGAGACGACCAACACCACTTTTAGAGATAACAGAGGTTCGAATTGTAGCATTAACTGGATTTCCAACTTGATCAACAGCCATAACATTCACTTTTAGCATACCTCCTCTGATAATCACACTACTGTTCTCGGATCCATTACACAAACTTACTTCCACCGGGTCTGAAGCAACTGATAAATCACTCGAAAGTGTTTCTGAAGTATTCCAATCCATTTGAAGCTATATAGAATTCTGCGAAAGGGTTGAGTGTGAACCTATCCAGAAGACCTCCATACACATTTGATCCGAACTTGGCTGTATTATTTGTGAGGAATGTGTTTACAAAAACTGTGCCATTATAAGGAGTCAAGTCATACAAATTGAGAGTTTGAATGAAGCATTCAGAGAAAACGCTCTGAGCCAATTCGTTGGTGATCCTACCTCTACAAGTACCACCGATTTCTGTACTATCATCAACGTATATACTTCCACCATGTCCGGAATGAGCTGTAATATTTCCCATGTGTAGCATTACATATATTCCACTAGTCGTGTCTTCATTCCATTGCTTGAATATTTGTACTTTGGAACTTTGCAAATAGCGTGGTTTCTCTCAGAAATATTCCTCCTCCAAAATTAGCTTTTGTTGCACAATTAAAATTTTTCCAATTTCAGCGTTAAAATAGATTTGGCTCTGTACAGCAAAGATGGCTCCACCAAGATTGCCGTGATTATTATTGAGTTTTGTTGGTCCATCAAATCTAACTACACAGTTAAGAGCGTATATAGAGCTTTTGCTGTTGTCGCTGATAACATTGGTATCTCGGAATGTCAAAACAGATTGCTGAATGAATAAAGCACCAGCTTTCGCTACGTTATTTGTGATGACAGTATCACTGATAGACACACTCGAATAGGAGTACATAGCTGCCACATAATCACCACGATTTCCTGTTAGTTCACTTTCAGATATGTTAAGGGTACCCAACTCCATGTGTATACCGCCACCCCAATCGGCTTTATTGCCATTTATAACTGTTTTCACGATGTAGGCATTGCAGGCATAATAATAAACGCCACCACCCCAATCATGTGCACTGTTGTTTGTTATGTTGCATTTGAAAAGCGAGAATATTTTGCTGTTACTCTCATCAGCGTAGATTGCTCCTCCTGTATATTTCGCACTGTTACTTGTTAGTTTGCTATCAGCGATGTATATGTTACTAGAATGAGAATAAATTCCTCCACCATATTCGGAAGCACTGTTGTTTTCGAATAAACTGTTTGATATTGACATATTCGATTGATCAAAGATGAATATCATTCCTCCCTGCGTGGCCCTGTTGTTGGTTAGTTCACTATCAGTGATATATATAATACTAGAACGAGCATTAATTCCTCCACCAAACTTTTGGGCACTGTTTTTTTCAAAAAACTGTTTGAGATCGTCATATTCGATTGTTTGTAGATAACAATCGCTCCTCCCCATGTTGCATTGTTGTTGGTCAGTTCACTATCAGCGATATATATATCTAAAACGAGCATAAATTCCTCCACCAGATTTTGTAGCATTGTTGTTTTTGAATGAACTGTTTGAAACTGACACATTAGATTGATCAAAGATAGACAACGCTCCGCCCCACATTGCACGGTTACTCGTTAGTTCACTATCAGTTATGTATGCGTCACTAGAATGAACATAAATAGCTCCACCATCTTTAGAAGCACTATTGCGGTCAAATACACTGTTTGAGATAGACATAGTAGATTGAGGAAGGGCACAAATTGCTCCACCATAACTTGCATTGTTTCTCAAAAATGTACATTTCGATATGACAATGTTTGTTGAATCCACTTTGATTGATCCTCCGCATCTTTGTACAGCAACATCATGTCTGTTTCTTTTGAACACACTATTTGTGATTCTTACTGCATTTCCAGACTGTACATACAGAGCTCTAGCAAGATTGTTTTTGAACGAAACATGATCAATTGAAGTGTTTTGTGTGTTTCTGATATAGAGTAAAGCAGGACTGCTATCAGAAAAACTCGAGAAATAGCACTCCGAAATTGAAAAGTTTGCCACATCATTAATAGTCAGTTTTTCTTGCGAAGTAGTTCCAATTTCAGATGAAAAATTTAAATTTTGAATGTTCAATCGACCAATGCTAGTAAATTGGATACTACTGTTTCCCTTAAATAGTATCACTGAATTATCCTCTCCAATCAACTGCACAAATGTGAAATTTTGTACTGTAAGGAAACGACTAAGAGGATGAATCCCTGGTAGAAAAATCAAAGTCATACTGTCTCCGCTAGAAAATTGGTTTCGTTGAATAAGTAGCTCGAGCGAAAATGTGTTGTTACTAGAGCCATTAAATGCACGGGTATAAATTTCTGGCGCTATGTAGTAAGTTTCCGAAATCACCAATCTCAAGCCAGAGAGAATCAGAGTAACAATCAGTATAGTTGAGGAATGTGGTGCATCATGCAAACAGGCTGCCACTGAGGACGTATGTATATCCACTCTTGAAAGATGAGATGAGTCGCTCTGCTCTGTAAAAGAGTATAAATTATTATCACAGTCATGAATCAGTTTGCCAAGGAGATAACTATAGCTCCATATAACTGTTAAACTGTAGCAACACTATATATATATAGCTGGATTAATTGTACACAATCCTGCATGCATGTCCATAATAATAATGTAACATTATTGAGTTTGAAAACTTACAACTTTGTATTCAGGTACCTTGACAACTTTGAATAGAAGATTTCCAAAAAAGGATTGTATATCATCTGTATAGCTCTAAGACTGATTCTATATCTTTCTTTCTTATACTAATGTGGTCTATAGATGCTCCGACTGCATATGGTGTTGGTCAATTGCAAATAATGATGTGTGTGTGTGTGTGTGTGTGTGTGTGTGTGTGTGTGCGTGCGTGCGTGCGTGCGTGCGTGCGTGGAACAAGGGAGGAGTGTGTGTTGGGAGGGTATCATGCCTTGACCTTCATGTAGATATTGTGAGGGCAAGGTCGACATAGAATTATAGTTAGAAACCTAACCAGGTAACTACGCATTTGAAACCCGGTTTACAGTATATAGCCCCGTTTACACGAGGCCTTTAATCCGGGTTGGAATTTATCCGGATTAAACCTAACCGCGTTCGTGTAAACGGCCCTTATCCGGGTTCTAATCCGGATTAGCCAACCCACCTTTGGAGGTGGTTCAGATTGTGTCAGAAGCAGTTTAGCTGTGAGTAAGCACAAAGGGCTAATTCTGAGGTGTTGTACATGTTCGTGGGTGTTTCTAGAGTAAACCTGTAGCTTCCAATGTTTGTGCAAATGAAATTAGTGGTCATTTTACTATGCCCACTACTCAGAAAAATCTGACCCGGATTCAATCCGGATTCGACTCGGATTAGGTGTCGTGTAAACGGGGCTTATGATAATTAAAAGGGATGCTTTTTGGTATAACTTGTCCTTGCATTACATACCCTGTCATTCACAATTGAATTATATAGTACGCATTCAAAACCTGATATATATATGTATCAGCTCAGACAGTGACCTTTTAGAGTTGCAGAGAGCAGCCACGCCCTCCTTCTGTTATACCCAAAATATACTATGATCCTCAACAACGAGATAGTAATGAGTGCAGTGACAGTGTGACACTCTTAAACACAACAATTGAATAATGTATTGCAGTTTGCATGCATTCCACCCACATTTATAATTATAAAGCTATATTATACGCGGCATTGAAGTTTTCGCTTTATAACGGTTAGGCGAACAACTGAATGACTTGACAATAAAGTGTAACTATCATTATGTAGCCATAAACAATTCGTTACTTTTCAATCCCTTTACTTGTTATACGAAACATCCTGGAAAAGAATACTATTATCAGCCATATATAACTATATATATATGGCATTGAAGTTTTCGCTTTATAACGGTTAGGTGAACAACTGAATGACTTGACAATCAAGTATTGTAACTATCATTATGTAGCCATAAACAAGTTGTTACGCTGCTTTGGCATAATCCCTTTACTTGTTATACGAAACATCCTGGATATCATTATTGGGTTACGAATGCGAGGTTAATCAATTGTGAATGACACTATACAAGCCTGATTGCGTTTCTAACTACAGTAGAACCTCGATTATCCGGACACCTTGCATGGCAGGCCGGATAAGTGAATATGCCGGATAATTGAATAGATAAACCACGCCTTGATCCAGTGCCGCATGGTTGTCTGCGCATGCGCAGAAGATAAGCAGGTATGTCTCCATGGTAACAGCTGCAACGCGCATGCGCATTTGAGGGACACGCCCATTTTCTGAATTATTTAATCAGAAAACTGCCAAGCCGGATAATCGAGGTTCCGGATAATGGAGGGCCGGATAATCAAGGTTCTACTGTATTGTGAAACTGTAACATGCATGGGAACTTTATAGCTGGTATTCTCTTCTAAAGCACATAGATATTTAAAACACTTTGACATGAAGACAACATTTTGTGTGTATATGCATGTGCACGTATATATATATATATATAGGTATGTTGGCATAGCGGTTTTCAAGCAAATATATATAGTGCATGTGCATGCATATATGCACCACACTACGAATATTACTGTAGGGGGGGGGTGACCTTTCTAGACGTTATGTTATTCCCAATAAGTGGGCGACAAGTGGGAGAGCGTGGCCATGCACTCTGCATACACAATGAATACATTATGCAGTCAGGTTCTATAGATTAGTGATAACTTATTTCAGAAGGTGAGCCCACTCTGCATTCTATGATTATACAGTCAGGCTCTTTCATGCAATTCGGAGTCCACATGCATGGGGGGGTTATGTTATTCATTAAAGACAACTATATTTTTGATATCATCACTACTGATTATAGTAGCTTAGAAATTATATTTGTTTCCATAACTTTAAGTCAAAACAAAAGTATTTGTATTGGTGTTTTTTATAGGCCCCCTTCCTCACTTTTGTCAACCTTTGATGAGTTGTTTCATGTTTTAAGTAGTCTAAATAGTTGTTCAATTTCAAATCTTATTTTACTAGGTGGCTTTAATGTGAATGTTCTGTCAGCAAATACTACTTCTTTGTGCAATCACCTTGCAAATATTACTGACTGCTTCTCTCTAACTCAGGTGGTGAAACAACCCACACGCATTGCAGCTGATGGCACATCAACTCTTATTGACCTCGTTCTTATGTCATCTCCAAGAACTCTAAAGTACTGTGAAACGGTGCCTCCACTAGCCAACTCTGATCATCTTGGCATCAGTCTACAAGTGAAAGTTCGTGCAAACTCTCACACTCGTACACACAAACAAAGTATGGAGATATGATTATGCTGACTTTGACAAAGCAAGATATATGTTGGCTACATTTGATCTTACCAGCTTCATACACCCAAGTTCTGTTGAGTCATCCTGGAAAGAGTGGAAGAATGTATTCATGACTACTATGAGAAATTGTATTCCCACAGCAGAAATCGCAACCCGAAAGAATCTTCCTTGGCTAACGAAAAATATAATAAGAGATATCAAAAAGAGAAACTATTACTACAGACTTGCCAGAAAATACAACAAACCCTCTGATTTTGCAACCTACAAACAGATCAGAAATAAGGTTGTGACCACTCTCAGACGGAGTAAACAAGATTTCTTTAGCACCCTCAAGCCTCAGTCAAAAAAATTTTGGACAGCTCTGAAATACCTGAGAAAATCAGATAGCTCTATCCCATGTCTTGTAGTAAATGGCTGCAAAATCGAACAGGATGAAGAAAAGGCCCAGGTCCTTAACAAACAGTTTTATGCAAATTTCAACCATTCACTTCCTCCTCTTGACCCAAATTCCTTTAAACAACCAACAAGAGACTTACCTGAGAACTTACGCTGCACAGAAGATGAAGTATTCAACCTGTTATCAAATCTAGACACCACAAAAGCAAATGGTCCTGATGGAATCTCCGCCAAAATGCTAAAGGCTACTGCTGAAACGATCACCCCAAGTATAACAATGCTTTTCAATATATCGATAAAAAACTGTGAACTGCCATACGACTGGAAATTGGCTCATGTCACTCCAATACCCAAATCAAACGACAAGTCTGATCCCTTAAACTATCGCCCTATATCGCTACTCTCCATCCTTGTAAAGCTCCTGGAAAAACATATGTATAGTAAAATCTTAGAACAGCTAAAAGATATATCTTTCCTCTCGAATAAACGATGGGGTTTCACTAAAGGAAAATCCACCACAGGTGCGCTGCTTACGGCAGTGCACAATTGGCACAAACTGCTTGAAGATGGTCAGAGTGTATGTGCAGTCTTTTTTGATTTCAAAAAAGCATTTGACAAGGTTCCTCACTCGATATTGATGAGTAAGCTAACCAATCTGAACCTAGATCCCCACCTGGTATCTTGGGTAGCAAGCTACCTCAGGAATAGATCACAATATGTCATAATAAATGGAAAGTCATCAAGTATCTCGGAGGTTGTGTCAGGAGTTCCCCAGGGTTCGGTGCTGGGACCTCTTCTTTTCCTAATCTATATAAATGACATCGATCTACATCAAAATGAAGGAAGTCTCTTGCTCTATGCTGATGATCTTCTTCTTTACCATCCTATTCAATCTCCTGAAGATTATATAAGATTGCAAGGAGATATTGATCAACTCCAAGCATGGTCTGAAAGAAATGTACTCTTGTTTAACCAAAGCAAGTGTAAATACATGACTATATCAAGAAAATTCAGCCCACAACTTCCCAACATGTGTCTCAATATCAGTGGATGTCCCCTACTTAAAGTTGACCACTACAAGTACCTTGGCGTGTGGATCTCTCACGACCTCTCATGGTCAAAACACATAGAAGAAATGTGCAGAAATGCCTGCAAGCAGGTTGGTATAATTTACCGACAGTTCTATGGCCACTCGTCACTAGAATGTTTAAGACAACTCTACATCTCCCTTGTGAGATCAAAACTGGAATATGCTGCCCCTGTTTGGGATCCACACCAAAAAACAAATTCTCACAAAATAGAAAAAGTACAAAAGTTTGCCCTTAAAATCTGCACAAAACTTTGGAATATGGACTACGACTCCCTATTAGATACTGTGGACCTACCGTCCCTTTCTACAAGAAGATTGTACCTGAAGCTATCATACCTTTACCAGGTAATAAATGGTAACTTTAAATTCCCTGATCCACCACTGGAAAGAAGAGTATGCCCTCTCAATCTAAGAAGCACAAAAAATATACAGTTTGAAAGACCAATTTGCAGAACAAATGCATATGCGAACTCTTTTTTCCCAAAAGCAATATCTGTGTGGAATGAATTACCACTGGAGCTGCAGGAAAGTACACCGATTTTGTCATTTAAGAGAAATGTACTCTGTCACTTGCATTAGTATAATATTAGTCTTTATTTTTAATTTGTACTCGCTATTGTAAGTAATATATACAGGGCACACATTAGGTTAGCGTAATATGCTACTAGTGTATCCATGCATTTTGCAGAATTATTATAAAAAAAAAAAAATATGTAATGGAATGTTGGTTTTGTATATTCATGGGTCAACTAAGTTCTCACACATATTTTCTTACAATGCGAGTGAACTTTGACCCTAAGATTGGTATGTCAGCAGCATTGCCACCTCTTGGATAATAATTATGTACAACTTCTATCGAGGCAGCCAGACTGTTTCGTATATACATAGTACTATACCGAATGGCAGAGACATACGTATATATACATGCTCCTATAATTATATATAAAGTTGGGGGGAGGGGGGTAAAACATACAATAGCGTAGATCAAATGCAGAAGATTCAGACAGAAGTAAGTATAATTTTTGGCATAATTCTTTGTTATACGAAACAGTCTGGCTGCCTCGATAGAAGTTGTATATAATTATTGTGGCCTTTATATAGAAGCTGCACTCTGGTCAACTATTAAAGCTGCTTAGCAAGCATGCATGACAGACGTATATAGTGCTGCACGTGTCGTATACACTGTTAAAACAGGGGCGTAAACAACACAAGGAGGGGTGTAAAAAACAACCCCTTCTAGGGAGTAAATCCGGTACTGGTGTATAGTGGTCATGGGGTGTCTCAACATGGTGAACATGGGGTGTAAAATAATCCCACTGCAGAGTGTATACGTACTGTAAAAATGTTTTTTTGTGTGTAGTTCTGGGTCTGTGTCTACCTATGCAGTTAGTGTAAAAGCCAGATTAATTGTCTCAATTAAGGAGCTGCATGTCATCATGCACTCCTGATGTCATGTATAGCTGTGTTTCAGCATTTAGATATACACTCCCAAAATCTACAGCCTATATAATTATATGGAGTATGGAAGGAAGATCCACAATGACATGTTTTGTACAGGAAATGTACAAGTTTGCAGCTACAGTAGCTACATACCAGTCTTTGCTAGTATAGCCTCGACTCCAGCCTTCAATACCGTATAGCGGGTATAATATTTCGAGGGTATAAATGTTCGCGGTTTTCGGGGATTGAGCCTGTACCGCGAAAATTTATACCCATGAAAATTTATGAATAGTAGGCGTGTGTTCAGTATTATGGATTCGAGGCTAACGGTGTGGAGGTACTACAGCTCTATGTTGATGTGCGCATGCGCCAAAAGGCTGGACTCAGACCACGAAAATAAAATCCGCGAAATCCTTTGTAGAGATCCATCCGCGAAAATTTATACCACTCAAAATATACCCGCTATACGGTTGTCCCTGCGGCCTGGAATCGAGGCTACTAGTACTGAAATTGTGGGCGTGGCTATGGTTGGATTGCGCATGCTCAGTAGATCTAGAGCTATGATCGGTCTGCTATTAGCCTCCTCCTTCACCGGCCACTTCCCTAGTGGGAAGTGCGGCCTGGGATCGAGGCTAGTCTGCTATGTGCTTGTGAGTCCAATGTTACACCAAGAAGAACTATTCCTTGAAGAATTAATTTGAAACTGTCCTTCTAACGCTGTTGTTTTGTCACTTCTCATGTCAGTTAAACATTCAAACTCTCATTTTAAGTTCGTCTATATAACCTGCCATGCATGCATGCATGTGAAAGAAAGTTTTTAGCAACTGTACAATTTTACACTGTGCATGTGTCACTCTTTGGGGAGGTAGTTTATTACTCATAGATAGTAGAGGAAGGGGATTGGAAACGAGATCACGTGAACACAATTCATGGACTGTCTGTGTTAGACGGAAGCATGGCCGGAAGTAGATAGATCTGTGTTGCTGGGTATGGTTGCAGCCTCCTCTATGGGCCCTCCTGCTAGTGAAGACATATCAAGGAAGTAGGGCTCTGAGCTATGTGTGCATGTGCATGTGGTGAATTTAATCCATGATGCCATTTCCATGCATGAGTTTCTCTATATATATATACTTTACAATGTTCACTATTATATTCTCCATGCAGACAGTCATGCATCATGTCATTTTATACAATGCATGTGAAGGCCTATATGTGTGTGCAAGCTTTTAGTTTTGAAATTCTTTTTTTTGTAGGTTCTTTCTACTCTGGAAATGTGTCCATGCTCTACAATTATACATCCATGACAACTCATCATAATTATACACCATTATTATATAACATTATTATGAACTGCAGACAAGCCATGACATTGTAAAGATACACGTACATTATGAACGATATGAGTCAGAATGTGTTGTCAGAGTCCGGTCTTCTGCGTTTGGGTAACGGTTCGTGAACAATTTTTTGACAGAACTTACCTGATCAACTATAATAATATAGTGTAGAAGAGTGATGCTTTCACAAATCTAATTAAACATTTAAGGCCAGGATTTTCATCACAAAAGTTCAGGGAATCGATGGATCTCAATCAAAATAGCACAGCACGCTGGTGAAGGTAACTTAGGTTGAAAGAACTGGAGTGATGAGTTGAGAGAGGGGGTGTAAGGGTATATTCAGAACGTACTGACAAGTTCCAAATGAGCTGACACTGAACACACAAGGTGACAATGACATCAACTCTTGGCAGCTTGACAATGGTGAGCACGTTCTTGACGGCAATTAGTTCAACACTGACTTGGCAACCAAGAAGTGGAGAGATTCAAGAGTTGCTGGTCAACTCAGGTAAAGGCTGATGAGAACAGACGGGGGATGTCTGCTGCTTCTTGCTTTTCATTCGCTGAAAAAAAACGCAATTTCTGACTTCCCATGCCCATTGTTTTACAATCACACCTGTGTGGGAAAAGAGCAACATGACATTTTCACACTTTTTCATTGAGGCAAAATTCTTATTTCGAGTTAGTACAGCTACTATGTAATAGCTATTCTCATAGAGTAAAGCTAAAAGAATCAGAAAATTCACACTAAAACTTTCAATTGTGAACGGTCAGATCAGGACACCCCATACAAAGAAGGCACCCCATTCGA
Source organism: Halichondria panicea (assembly GCF_963675165.1). Taxonomy (NCBI): domain Eukaryota; kingdom Metazoa; phylum Porifera; class Demospongiae; order Suberitida; family Halichondriidae; genus Halichondria; species Halichondria panicea. The sequence goes on along the minus strand of NC_087382.1, from coordinate 5,194,243 downwards.
CCTATTTCACAACACTGGAGAACAACAAAAAGCTTACATATCAAAAAAAGGGGCTATTCTGTTAAAGCTCAAGTCAAGGAAACAGCCAATGTGCAGTGGCGTAGGAAGCACGGGTGCTCAGGGTGCTGGAGCACCCCCTTATCTCAAGCTACCTTACCTACTTGCTCCATGAAGTTCAGAACAGCTACGTAGCTAGCTTGATATAGCACCTAGTATAGTAGTCGAGCTAGTAGCTACTGAGCTAGCCTCGATTCCAGGCCGCTTGAATAAGCGGCCTGGAATCGAGGCTATTACTGAGCTAGCTATACTAGCATAGTTACGTACACAGTACAAAGGTCAGCTAGATGAACCACATCGTAGATGATTATACCCACTTAGTCTCATGAATCAGCCGCCGTTCTTTTGGAACCACCGTCTGAGCACTCTTGTCATCGTTTTATGTGCCAAGACGGAATTCCGTCTTGACCAATCAAATTGCAGAAGTCCAGTCAGGTGATGAACTTGGAGGCAGCAAAGAACTGCACTTTGCTCAACGCATTTGGATAATCATTACGCATGCATTACGCATGGTAAATACTTCATACATAGAAGCTGCTACGAAGCATAAGCAAGGCAAGCAGGGGTCCTTGGGCACAGATTTAACACCACAGCAAAACACAAGTAGAGAGAGATGCCTTCGCTTGGCGATTTGTATAACAATTAGGAAATATGTGTGGGCGTAAGATCACGATTTAATTACATTCCATTGGTTTTGTGAGCAATCAACATTCCATTTTGAAATGACTTCATGACAAGAGTGCTCAGACGGTGGTTCCAAAGAACGGCGGCTGATTCATGAGACTAATACCCACTTAACATATACATTAATTGTATAGCAGAACATTTTATAGGTAAACTCACGTAGAATTGGCAAATTTTGATACTGATAATTTTATACCAAATTTGCTTAGAATTTATCTCCGGGAATGTAGAATGCCAAAATTTTCCCCGACCCCCAGATTTGTCAGTGGCCTCTGGCCACCTTCAGCACCCCCTTACAAAAACATCTTCCTACTCCTCTGATATATACTGCTGCCACAGAATGACGGTGATCCATATTCATTCTGAGTTTTACTATAATTATAGTGAGTAATTTTCGAGTGCCTTTGTAAATTTCACCAAGCCGCACCCAAAGGAGGCAGCTGCTGCCATGGCTATAGCCCCAGAGTAGCCGACTTCCACGCTGAGAGCAGTTATATACTCTGCCATTTACCTGCATTCTACGCAATAATTAGGGGCGTGGTTTCCAGTCAACATTTTGCGGAGGCATTGCCTCCTTCCAATTTCTAATAACGCCCCTGATATATATAGGGCTCATGCTACTATATTGACTTGACAATGGTTGTTAGTGAACAGATAATTATAATCACTACCTTCTTCTCTATATTTCAGTTTGCCCCAATGCTGGTAATGGTGCTGCATTTACCGTTGCCATGCCAATGATGGTGCTCACTGGACTAATTGCCGCTTTGGCCTCACTGTTTTAAGCAGTCGCAATGTCAAGGATACTAAACTTATAGATTGAGATGTAGCTTAGTATATATATATGTACATTATACAGTTTTGTGCTTAGATGCTGTCAGACCATTATTGAAATGGATTAATTTTTCTGAAACAAAGTAATAGGTCATAATTATGGGTATGAGGTATTTATGTCCCTCAGCTTTGGGACACTGTAACTAAAATTATATAGATACCGAGTTACACCTTCTGCCCACAGCCTCTTTAAAGGAAGTAAGAACGATAAAGGGTTAAGTATAGAACGGGAAACTAACTTATCGTTGGAGTGCATACCCTTCACACATGCATGAATGAGCAGAACACAACTACAGGTAACGAGTGTAGTGACATAATTATACCGGGAAATTATATGGCTTTATTAATAATTGATGTTTGGCCATAAATCACTCAATCACTTAAAAGTTAATTACATGCATGGTACTTCGTAATGATACTTTGTATAATGGTTATACCATGGGCATGACATAATTATGTTGGCCTGAGGAAGGACACATGCATGTATATAGAATGCATGCATGCACATGCAGTCATAAGATCGAATTGATTTAGATCCCGCTTTTAATTTACGAACTATAGAGCTAGTAAAAGCATTGACCAAATGCACTATTTTGACCCCACTTTTCATTGGCTAACTAAATCTATGCAACCATTAGGCTCTTCATTTGTTTGTATATACACGTTTGTAATTTTATCAGGAGCACAAGAGGGGGATGGAGTGTCTTACTATGCATATAGTATTGCAGATTCACTATCGTGAGGAGCCCATAAATAAGAAAAGGAGAGGCTAACTTCAACTTACACTCAAGGATCACGTTTCGTCCTTTTATGTAAGCGTCTAAGTACTTGCAAACCGCAGCCCTGCATGTATAACACGTGAGGAATTCAACCACTTATAGTGACTCGGTCATAGCCACTTACAAAACATGATCCCCGTAGTGCAATGTATGTTAGTTAGTCTGCTATCTGTCTATCAACAAGGGTTATATGTTGATATAAACACATAGGGTGGCAGTTTGCAATGTTGACCAATTAGAACTCGGTACCGAAAACAAACACAAGTTCATCAGTACAATCAGACAAAGACTGCATGCATGCCATGGCGCTCATAGCAATAATACAGAGGCATGAGGAGCATATAAATTTCAGTGATGGCAGTGAGGAGGAGAAGGCGGTGGTATCGCCGACGCCGGCAGCCCGACCCACGAGGAACAGGAAGAAGCAAGTCGTGAATTACGTCATCGACTCTGACGAAGAATCGATAGGTCAACCCACGAGGAACAAGAAGAAGCAAGCAGTGAATTACATCGCTGACTCTGATGAAGAATCTAATAATTATGATGTCCGAGGATGATTATGATATGTAGACTTGTGACTGTTTTGGGGTACTGTCAGTTAGCCCTCAATTCCATATCTCTTATATACCCTCCTATTTTAATGGCTGTTATGTATAATAATACATGTATGTAGACCTTGTTGCAAAGAAAATAATAAATTATTATGTTATAAATTATTTTGATAAACGAACATTTATATCCACGAATTAATATTACATGCATGCAGAAAGGCTGCTATTCAGCGAAAACTTTTCTAACGGTCATTCCACAAACGTTTTATCGGTATACCATCGAAACATACCCGATACATAATTATTATACTATATAGCTCTCAACATAATTATAATAAGATGTACAAAACATCAATCAAAATAATTCTTCAATTTATAGTATTATATTTTTGAATTCAACCACTGTATGTGTTACTCTGACCTTCGATCGAAATTCAGAAGAAGGGTTTATTATGTAGTCACCTTCAACCACTGGGGAAAGGTCATCAATGTACGACAGTCTCAGCTGAGCAGATGTCGTGGTTTTTCCGTCTCCATCGACATAAGAGTGGTACTCAGAACTTGCTGGTAGGTCGAGATCATTGGCATTGACCGTTTCGTGGGATTTGTTCGTTTCTTGTCCATCAACATTTTGAGCTTGCCTTTTGTCACGAGCTACATTTCTCATGGAATGTGATAGCTTCTGGAAGATACCGGTTTTCTTGAGAATAAATTCGTAAACATGGTAGCCAATAACAAGCACTAGAAAGAGAACGAATGTGATGCCCACAGAAATATTAGATAAGGCATAACCAGTGCTATTTACAGTTTTGATGTTAGTGTACAAAGTGCCAAATGCTAGAAAAATGAGATTGAGTAGAAACAATGTTTCAGTAAACTCATTCCACCATTTTTTGTACACTCTTATCCGCATTGCTTTGAATACAATAATTCCCACTGGCAAGCAGCCAGCTGATATAACAGGTAGGTATGGGTTTGGTGAGAATGAAGTCACTAGATTGTGGATAATCAGAGCTAAGAGGAGCAATCCCACCCAGTAGCGATGCTTGGGAGTAAATGGAGCGTGGTATGCGTCCATGAAGCCAATGTACTTTGTGTTTTTGGTCCATTTCATGAGCTTCCATTCGGAACAGAGAGGAAACCATTGTCCAAAGAACAGCAGTACAGTGAACAATCCACCAGCAGCAAGGATTATGATAGCAGCAACAAACTGAGGAATGTGTTCTCGACTGAAGTAACGCACGTTACCATTATAGGACCAAACCATTCCATGGGAAGAGTCTAAAACTGTGGACTGCAATGCAGCAATGATAAACCGTAAAAGTTTGGAATAAGAGAGTAGGATGAGTGTGCCGAGGGCAGCAACTGGGTTTCTGTTGGAGAGGAGCTTTGCAAATGAGTCAGAGTACTTGCTCAAAATTATTATTAAGAACATCAAAAGAAACAAGTATGCTGGGAAGACAAGTTGAAAAATAACTTTTGCTTGAGAGTTCATTCCATCGTAAAAGCATGTCTCAATTCCCAAGTCAAGATTGATCCAATGTATGAAAACTTTTAAAAACTTTGAGGTGTCGCGTGGTATAAACAATGCTCTATTTGCTGCAACTATATTCGCGTAAAAAATGAGTCCATGTATGGTCCCAGTAGCTATGGTGATATTAAGCAGGAGAATGAATGCAACCAGTGCTACACCTAATACAGCAAAGGAATTAACAAGGAGAGGAAGAGATTTGAGCATTCCAAACATTTTGACGTACCTAAAACAAGACTGAGTCCCTCTTTACATTCCCCACACAAGACACCACTTCGATTGTAGTCACACTGTCTGTCTATCTCGTTTTGATTGCCAAGAACAACGTCGAATGGTTTCTCTACACAATAATCAAATGGACAGTCGCTAACTATGTAGCTTGTCATATTGAGCGTAGTGCTATTATCAACCCCTATCCATATATTAGTTTCAAGTTGAAACTGTTTCTTGATCATGAGAACATTCGGAAATTTGATGTTGTTGTAAATCTGGATCACAGCCACAAATGCATTCGATTGTATCATTGGTTTGTTGGAAACAAACAGGACAAGTACAAGAAAGAAATATAATACTTATACTCTGTGTTGACTTTCCAAGGTTAGCACAGGGACCACCATCAGCATAGAGTTCCACTTGAGCAGCGATGTCTTGTGCGAATACATTGTACTCTATTTCTGTGCACTGATTGCCAACTCTTTGTTCTGTCTGTCCTTCTTTGAGACGACCAACACCACTTTTAGAGATAACAGAGCTTCGAATTGTAGCATTAACTGGATTTCCAACTTGATCAACAGCCATAACATTCATTTTTAGCACACCTCCTCTGATAATCACACTACTGTTCTCGGATCCATTACACAAACTTACTTCCACTGATAAATCACTCGAAAGTTCGACAGTGTTTCTGAAGTATTCCTGAAGCTGTATAGAATTCTGCGAAAGGGTTGAGTGTGCACCTATCCAGAAGACCTCCATACACATTTGATCCAAACTTGAAGGCTATATTATTTGTGAGGAATGTGTTTACAAAAATTGTGTCATTATAATGAGTCAAGTCATACAAATTGAGAGTTTTAATGAAGCATTCAGAGAAAACGCTCTCAGCTAACTCGTTGGTGATCCCACCTCTACAAGTACCACCGATTTCTGTACTATCATCAACGTATATACCTCCACCATGTCCGGAATGAGCTGTATTATTTCCGATATGTAGCATAACCCTACATTCTTCAAAGGTGTATTCATGCCACTCTTTGAATATTTGTACTTTGGAACTTTCTTGAAGGTAAATTCCCCCGCCATTAGACATCGCATTGTTCATATGTCTACATACAGAAAGAAATAAAGAATTGTGATGGTTGATGCAATAGCAAAGATACCCCTACCATCACGATAAGCTGTGTTACTTGTGATCATATTTGTTCGAGTATCATAATATACGTTTGATTCAAATTTGATACTGCTTAGGTAAGCGAACATACCTCCACCATTACTCGCAGTATTGAAAGATATTTGAACTGGATAATAAACAAATAGCGTGGCTTCTCTCAGAAATATTCCTCCTCCAAAATTAGCTATGTTGTTGACAATTAAAACTTTTCCAAGCGTTTAAATAGACAAGCGTTAAAATAGATTTGGCTCTGTACAGCAAAGATGGCTCCACCAAGATTGCCGTGATTATTATTGAGTTTTGTTGGTCCATCAAATCTAATTACACAGTTAAGAGCATATATAGAGCTTTTGCTGTTGTCGCTGATAACATTGGCATCTCGGAATGTCAAAACAGATTGCTGAATGAATAAAGCACCAGCTTTCGCTACGTTATTTGTGATGACAGTATCACTGATAGACACACTCGAATAGGAGTACATAGCTGCCACATAATCACCACGATTTCCTGTTAGTTCACTTTCAGATATGTTAAGGGTACCCAACTCCATGTGTATACCGCCACCCCAATCGGCTTTATTGCCATTTATGACTGTTTTCACGATGTAGGCATTGCAGGCATAATAATAAATGCCACCACCCCAATCATGTGCACTGTTGTTTGTTATGTTGCATTTGAAAAGCGAGAATATTTTGCCGTTACTCTCATCAGCGTAGATTGCTCCTCCTATATATTTCGCACTGTTACTTGTTAGTTCACTATCAGCGATGTATATGTTACTCGAATGAGAATAAATTCCTCCACCATATTTGGAAGCACTGTTGTTTTCGAATAAACTGTTTGATATCGAATATTCGATTGATCAAAGATAAATATCAATTTTGTGACATGGACATAAGTGATAGGTGCATGGATTGTCAGATTTCTGAAATGGTTCCACAGTAATTCCCTCAGTTTAGTTCTTATGCATTGAGAGGACTGAGTGAGGTCAATTGCAGGTAGTCGATTCCCCCCTGCGCGGCCCTGTTGTCGGTTAGTTCACTATCAGTAATATATATAATACTAGAACGAGCATTAATTCCTCCACCAAACCTTTGGGCACTGTTTTTTTCAAGAAACTGTTTGAAATCGACATATTCGATTGTTCATGGATAACAATCGCTCCTCCCCACGTTGCACTGTTGTTGGTCAGTTCACTATCAGCGATATATATAATTATAATTATCACTAAAATGAGCAGAAATTCCTCCACCAGATTTTGTAGCATTGTTGTTTTTGAATGAACTGTTTGAAACTGACACATTAGATTGATTGAAGATAGATAACGCTCCACCCCACATTGCACGGTTACTCGTTAGTTCACTATCAGTTATGTATGCATCACTAGAATGAACATAAATAGCTTCACCATCTTTAGAAGCACTGTTGCGGTCAAACACACTGTTTGAGATAGATATAGTAGATTGAGGAAGGGCACAAATTGCTCCACCATAACTTGCATTATTGTACATTTCGATATGACAATGATTGTTTGTTGAATCCACTTTGATTGCTCCTCCGCATCTTTGTACAGCAACATCATGTCTGTTTCTTTTGAACACACTATTTGTGATTCTTACTGCATTTCCAGACTGTACATACAGAGCTCTAGCAAGATTGTTTTTGAACGAAACATGATCAATTGAAGTGTTTTGTGTGTTTCTGATATAGAGTAAAGCGGGACTGCTATCAGAAAAACTCGAGAAAAAGCACTCCAAAATGGAAAAGTTTGCCACATCATTAATAGTTAGCTTTTCTTGGGAACTATTTCCAATTTCAGATGTAAAATTTAAATTTTGAATATTCGATACTGGTAAATTAGATACTACTCTTTCCTTATAGTATCACTGAATTATTCTCTCCAATAAACTGCACAAATGTGAAATTTTGTACTGTAAGGAAACGACTAAGAGGATGAATCCCTGGTAGAAAAATCAAAGTCAAACTGTCTCCGCTAGAAGATTGGTTTCGCTGATTAAGTAGCTCAAGCGAAAATGTGTTTTGTTACTAGAGCCATTGAATGCATGGGTAGAAATTTCTGGCGCTATGTAGTAAGTTTCCGAAATCACCAACGAAATCACCAATCTCAAGCCAGAGAGAATCAGAGTAACAATCAGTAGTTGAGGAATGAGGTGCATCATGCAAACAGACTGCCACTGAGGACGTATGTATATCCACTCTTGAAAGATGAGATGAGTCGCTCTGCTCTGTAAAAGAGTATAAATTATTATCACAGTCATGAATCAGTTTGCCAAGGAGATGACTATAGCTCCATAAAAACTGTAGCAACACTATAGCTGGATTAATTGTACACAATCCTGCATGCATGTCTATAATAATAATGTAACATTATTGAGTTTGAAAACTTACAACTTTGTATTCAGGTACCTTGACAACTTTGAATAGAAGATTTCCAAAAAAGGATTGTATATCATCTATATAGCTCTCAGACTGATTCTATATCTTTCTTTCTTATATTAATGTAGTCTATAGATGCTCCGACTGCATGGTGTTGGTCAATTGCAAACAATGGTGTGTGTGTGTGTGTGTGTGTGTGTGTGTGTGTGTGTGTGTGTGTGTGTGTGTGTGTGTGTGTGTGTGTGTGTGTGTGTGTGTGTGTGTGTGTGTGTGTGTGTGTGTGTGTGTGTGTGTGTGTGTGTGTGTGTGTGTGTGTGTGTGTGTGTGTGTGTGTGTGTGTGTGTGTGTGTGTGTGTGTGTGTGTGTGTGTGTGTGTGTGTGTGTGTGTGTGTGTGTGTGTGTGTGTGTGTGTGTGTGTGTGTGTGTGTGTGTGTGTGTGTGTGTGTGTGTGTGTGTGTGTGTGTGTGTGTGTGTGTGTGTGTGTGTGTGTGTGTGTGTGTGTGTGTGTGTGTGTGTGTGTGTGTGTGTGTGTGTGTGTGTGTGTGTGTGTGTGTGTGTGTGTGTGTGTGTGTGTGTGTGTGTGTGTGTGTGTGTGTGTGTGTGTGTGCGTGCGTGCGTGTGTGTGGGGAGAGTATCATCTACCTTGACCTTCATGTAGATATGTTGAGGGCAGGGTCGACATGGAAGAAACCTAACCTGGTAACTAGCCATTTGAAACCCAGTTTACAGTATATATGATAATTAAAATGGTATAACGTATAACTTGTCCTTGCATTACATCATGCTATGTATACTATACATTACCCTTGTAAAATGTATTTACAATGTGAGTATCACAGGTATGATGTAGGCAATGCAGGTAATTATAGGTATAGGTAAGGTAGTACCAAGAGAACTCTTGGCAGTACCCATTAAAAGACACTCAAAGTTATCCCAAAATGTACTACACTACATCCTACTAATAGAGGCAACAACAAGATGGTAATGAGACTAATAAATGAGTGCAGTGACAGAGTAAGGCGTAGTCTTGCAAGTCAGCCGTTACAGTTTCAGGGTCTGATCCGCGAGAGACATGCACCAGAGTCATTGCCTGTTGATTGAGTAATGGACATATTCACTTCTAATGAGGATCTCTAATCAGTTAGTGCTTGCCATATGCATGTACCAACTCACTAAGTAAGGCGTGTGCATTGGAACACTAACAAAACAATTGAATAATGTATGATGGCTCAGCTTGTACCCCACCCAAGCTTTCCCCATGCACCCATATAATTATAAGCTACAGGGAATTGGTGTGGGCAGAGATTATAATATATACCGAAGCAAAGGTGTCGAAACAATCAAAGCAAACGGAGGACATGCTAAAATATGCAAACTAACTGTATACAAACAAAAAACAATTCCTGTATAAGCATCAGGGCTATCTTTCAACTCAAAAAGCAACAAGCTTGCATTTAATCAAAGCAAACGGAGGACATGTTAAAATATGCAAACTAACTGTATACAAACAAAAAACAATTCCTGTATAAGCATCAGAGCTATCTTTCAACTCAAAAAGCAACAAGCTTGCATAATTTATACATACTAATTATGAAAAAACAGTTCAGCTCAAGAATAACAGACGAATAATCTGATTATGGGCTACCTAAACGGAAAATTCTCAACCATGTCATATGCGATGTTATGAGCATGATATTATGTGACGTTATAGGTACAACGGGTAAAATATTCGTGGTCAGACCTTCAACCACGAAAACCACAAATATTTTGCTCCACAAAAATAACCTTGTATACGGTATAGAATCGTATTTCAGAGGGCGAGCCCACTCTGCATTCTATGATTGCAGTCAGGCTCTTTCATGCAATTCTGAGTCCACATGCACGTAATGGAAGGTTGGTTTTGTATATTCATGGGTCTCACACATACAATACAAGTGAACTTTGACCCTAAGCTTGGTATGTCATTGAGTAGTTCTCGACAAGAGTGCATGAGCAGCATTGCCACCTCTTGGATAAGTACATAGTACTACCAAATGGCAGAGATATACGTATACTGGCTCCTATATTATATATAAAGTTGGGAGGAGGGGAGTAAAACATACAATTAATAGTGTAGATCAAATGCAGTGAGGAATGTATAACGAAAGTGATTCAGACAGAAGTAAGCATATAATTTTTTGTCATACGAAATAGTCTAGAAAAGTGCGGTTCAAATAGTCATTTACCAACAAATAACACCACCTTGATTTTATTACCACCCCCAAGAACCGGCGGATCGATTTATGCTTTACTGCATGCTGCCTTGATGGAAGTTATATATGTGTGGCCTATATAATAGAAGCTGCACTCTGGTCAACTATTAAAGCTGCTTAGCAAGCATGCATGACAGACGTATAGTGCACGTGTCGTATAGTGCTTGTGCGTGTATGTAAATATTTTACTATAGTTCGCCTATGGCTAGTACCACAGAATCCAATAATCAATCTCCTTTGTTGTTACAAATTAAATTTACAACAATTTTACCAGGGATAAAGCGGTTTTCAAGTATTTAGTGCCCATGCTCTTAGAGACCATAGTGACTATTATTATAGAAGGTAGACATTATTTTATTCCTTCCATGATGAATATAGTTATAGGCTCTTTAAATTCCTGATCCATGCATGCATGTATCTGAATATTGGTTTGTATATGTATCCATTCCAGATTTCAGTTCCCAAACAGGAGATTCAAGTATAAAATGAGCCAGCAAGAGAAGCTATGACACCTAAAACTATAATTATAGCTAACCAGCTCTTCTATCAACTCAGAAAGAAATTGTGACCAATCCAACAAGGGAAAAAAATGCATGCATGCTGTCTATTGTGATACATGCATTTACAAGTTCATGCTGTCTATATGCACAATGTCATGCGTGTATGGCAATGCTATACATGCTGTCGTGCAATGTGTGCATGAGGTAATTCTATTCTTTTTGCAGACAATGAAGATTGTGCTTGTCGTAGTCGCATGCTTTGCAGCAGTTAATTGTCAAGATGCTGCTTGCTTGGCTAATAGAGTGCTAAACAATCCAAGCCTTGCAACATGCATCAGTGCCAATAATGTAAGTTTAATTTATATTCAAGCAACAAATTTACCAAGCTTGAAGTAGTACAAATTCTTCCGTACATGAACAATTTACACCTTTACAGCGTAATGGTGACTTTTGTCAACTGTCCTGCATCAACGATATTGCAGCACTTTATAACACTTGTGGAGTTTCACCAAACCCCATAACAGCTGGTAAGTTGGTATTATAATGCTGAACAATCAATGTGAGAGAATTCAATTAAAATATTTGTGTGGTTAAATAGCCTCGTCACAGACCAAATTGTCTCTACGTTGGGTCGCCAACTAGGCTTGGCATTGATTGTATCTGGGCATGCATGGTTAGAAACTAAAAACAAAAACAGAGATTCTAGTTGCATATATATACATGATGCATATATATATACTGCAGATGCCACAGAATGACGGTGATCCATATTGCAATTGAGTTTTACTATAATTATAGTGAGTAATTTTCGAGGGTCTTCGTAAATTTTATCAAACCGCAAAAATTTCAACCGCGAAAATGCATGTTTAATAATACAAGTCAGCTAAAAAAACCTTGTTATTTAATAACCGTACGCACCCAAAGGAGACAGCTGCTGCGATGGCTAGCCCCAGAGTAGCCAACTTTCAACGCCGAGGAGCAGTTATACTCTTCCATTTACCTGCATTCTACGCGATAAATATGGGTTGTGGTTTCTGGTTAACATTTTGCGGGGGAATTGCTTCCTTTTCGTAAATTTCTAGTTACGCCCCTGACATATATATAGGGATCATGCTACTATTGACTTACTTGACAATGGTTGTTAGTGAACAGATAATTATAATCACCACCTTCTTCTCTATATTTCAGTTTGCCCCAATGCTGGTAATGGTGCTGCATTTACTGTTGCCATGCCAATGATGGTGCTCACTGGACTAATTGCCACTTCGGCCTCACTGTTTTAAGCAGTCGCAACGTCAAGGATGCTAAACTCTTCGATTGATCTTGAGATGTAGCTCAGTATAATATATATATAATTATGTACATTCACATAATTATACAGTTTTAGTTTATAGATGCTGTCAGACCAATATATTGAAAAATGGATATTAATTTTTCTGAAACAAAGTAATAGGTCATAATTATGGGTGTGAGGTATTTATGTCCCTCAGCTTTGGGACACTGTAACTAAAACTATATATAGATACCGAGTTACACCTTCTGCCCACATGCAGCCTCTTTAAAGGAAGTAAGAATGGTAAAGAAGAACGGGAAACTAACTTGTCATTGGAGTGCATGCCCTTCACACATGCATGAGTGAGCAGAACACAACTACAGGTAACGAGTGTAGTGACATACAGTAGACTCTCGTTAATCCGGTCACCCTTGGGACCATGCAGCTTGGTCGGAATAGCGAGGTGGCTGCAGCTCAGGAAATAGCTGCCTTAAAAACGACCTTACCTCGAATCTAATGACTACTTTTGTGTTCTGGTGTGTGTGTGTGTGTGTGTGTGTGTGTGTGTGTGGGTAGGCTGGATGAGATACAGTCTGGCCTTTCCATTGGCAAGATCAGCCATACGTTGTGTTCGTGGATCTCGTTCCACCCGCAGAAGAGACATTCGCCAGTCTCCAATGGACCTGATCCAAGCGGAGACGCGGTTCGAGTGCGAATAGACTGTACATGTATATAGATCTATACCCAAACTCTCACAAACCTTTAGAACTCTAAGTACGTACATGTTTATTTTTTCTAACCGTCTTTCAACATCATAATTTTGACCTTAAAAAAAATGGAGACCACACCTCCAAGTTTCCTAGCTGGGCATGCGTACGTACGTACTGTGACTTATCAAAAATTGCACGCTACAAAATAGTACAAGTCAAGAATCTGCATCAGAAAGTTGTTCCTTGTCACTGTCAGTGTCTAAAAGTGACCCAACCATTGTCATTTTATCAAACACGACCACATTTTGGTGTTTATATCATGCACATTTTAGAATTGGGCTATCATTTTTGGAGTTTAACTAATAGGTAAACCTATGAAAAATCAGCTTGTTTCGCACATTCGTGCTCATCTGGCAGCTGTCTAGTTTTATGTTATGTCTGATAATTATATACTTTTCTCTAGCTGGATGGAATACAATCCTATGAACACTTACAACTTCTTATAGTATAGCATCAGGAGGATCTTAAGGTACCCCTGATAGCATGCAGGTACTTTGTCACCGTATAGATTTCCAATGTAGATCATAAAAAGTATCCTTTTATTTTCGATAATTGTATTGCATATTTTCACAGCATTATTCTCAATGCTCATGCAGGAGTAGAGTGTACCTATTCTCCTTAAACTTATGATAGCAAAATCCGCCAAGGCCTACCAACCATGCACGCAGCAAAATATTTAGTATGCAAGCTTGGTAACTATAGTCTAGCCATAATTAATTTTTATAAGAAACTTTTTTTAACTATATATAATTCTTCAATCTACACAAATTATGCATGTAGCTCATTATAAACGATGATACATACAAGTGCATGAAAATAATTAAACTCTACTATTATAGTTATTATGATTGTTCATTTTTGAATTCAACCACTGTATGTGTTACCGAGATTTCAGATCGAATTTTTGTAGAAGGATTTGTTATGTAGTCACCTTCAACCACTGGGGCAAGGTCATCGATGTACAACAGTTTCAGCTCATCAGAACTTGTGATTTTACCGGCTCCATCGGTGTAAGAGTGGTACTCGGAACTCGATGGTAGGCTGACCATTTCATACGATATGTTCTTTTCTTGTCCATCAACAATTCGAGCTTTCCACTGAGACTTTATTCCGAGAGCTACATTTCTCAATGAATGTGATAGCTTCTGGAAGACATCGGTTTTTTTCAGAATAAATTGGTAAAAGTTGTAGCCGACACCAATCACTAGAAAGAGGATGAATGCGATGCCAATAGAAGTGTTTGCTAACGCATGGCCATTGCTAATCTCGTCACGACCAATATTGCTCACATTTTTGATGGTGAAATACAATGTACCAAAGGCTAGGAAAATGATATTGAGTAGAAACAGTGTTTCCACGAAATCGTTCAACCACTTTTTAAACACTCTAATACGCAATGATTTGAGCACGATAATTCCCACTGGTAAGCAGCCAGCTGATATAACAGGTAGGTATGGGTTTGGTGAGAATGCAGTCACTAGATTGTGGATAATCAAAGCAAAGAAAAGCAGTCCCACCCAGTAGCGATGCTTGGGAGTGAATGGAGCATGGTATGCGTCCATGAAGCCTATGTACTTTGTGTTCTTGGTCCATTTCATGAGCTTCCATTTGGAACAGAGAGGAAACCATTGTCCAAAGAACAACCACCAGCAGCGAGGATTATGATAGCAGCAACAAACTGAGGGATGTGTTCTCGACTGAAGTAGCGCACGTTACCATTATAGGACCAAACGATTCCATGAGAAGAATCTAAAGCTGTGGACTGCAATGCAGCAATGATAAACCGTAAAAGTTTGGAATAAGAGAGTAGGATGAGTGTGCCTAGGGCAGCAACTGGGTTTCTGTTAGAGAGGAGCCTTGCAAATGAGTCAAAGTACTTGCTCAAAATTATTATTAAGAACATCAAAAGAAACAGATATGCTGGAAAGACAAGTTGAAGAAGAACTTTCGCTTGAGAGTTAATTCCATCGTAAAAGCATGTCTCAATTCCCAAGTCAAGATTGATCCAATTTATGAAAACTTTCAAAAAGTTGAGGTGTCGCGTGGTAGAAACAATGCTCTATTTGCTGCAACTATATTCGCGTAAAAAATGAGTCCATGTATGGTCCCAGTAGCTATGGTGATATTAAGCAGGAGTATGAATGCAACCAGTGCTACACCTAATACAGCAAAAGGAATTAACAAGGCGAGGAAGAGATTTGAGCATTCCAAACATGTTGACGTGCCTAAAACAAGACTGAGTCCCTCCTTACATTCTCCACACAAGACACCACTTCGATTGTAGTCACACTGTCTGTCTATCTCGTTTTGATTGCCAAGAACAACGTCGAATGGTTTCTCTACACAATAATCAAATGGACAGTCGCTAACTATGTAGCTTGTCATATTGAGTGTTGTGCTGATATCAACCCCTATCCATATGTTAGTTTCAAGTCGAACTGTTTCTTGATCATGAGAACATTCCGAGATTTGATGTTGTTGTAAATCTGGATCACAGTCACAAATGCATTCGATTGTATCATTGGTTTGTTGGAATCCAACAGGACAAGTACAAGGAAGAAATATAATACTTATACTCTGTGTTGACTTTCCAAGGTTAGCACAGGGACCATCAGCATAGAGTTCCACTTGAGCAGCGATATCTTGTGCGAATACATTGTACTCTATTTCTGTGCACTGATTGCCAATTCTTTGTTCTGTCTGTCCTTCTTTGAGACAACCAACACCACTTTTAGAGATAACAGAGCTTCGAATTGTAGCATTAACTGGATTACCAACTTGATCAACAGCCATAACATTCACTTTTAGTACACCTCCTCTGATAATCACACTACTGTTCTCGGATCCATTACACAAACTTACTTCCACCGGGTCTGAAGCAACTGATAAATCACTCGAAAGTTCGACAGTGCTTCTGAAGTATTCCAATCCATTTGAAGCTGTATAGAATTCTGCGAAAGGGTTGAGTGTGCACCTATCCAGAAGACCTCCATACACATTTGATCCAAACTTAAAGGCTGTATTATTTGTGAGGAAAGTGTTTACAAAAATTGTGTCATCATAATGAGTCAAGTCATACAAATTGAGAGTTTGAAGGAAGCATTCAGAGAAAACGTTCTTAGTTAATTTGTTAGTGATCCCACCTCTACAAGTACCATTAATTTCTGTACTATCATCAACGTATATGCCTCCACCATGTCCGAAATGAGCTGCATTATTTCCGATGTGTAGCATAACTATACATTCTTCATATGTGTATTCATGCCACTCCTTGAATATTTGTACTTTGGAACTTTCTTGCAGGTAAATTCCCCCGCCATTAGACATCGCATTGTTCCTATCCACATACAGGAAGAAATGAAGAATCGTGATGGTTGATCCAATAGCGAAGATACCCCCACCGTCACGATAAGCTGTGTTACTTGTGATCATACTTGTTCGAGTAGCATATACGTTTGATTCAAATTTAATACTGCTTAGGTAAGCGAAAATACCTCCACCATTACTCGCAGTATTGAAAGATATTTGAACTGGATAATAAACAAATAACGTGGTTTCTCTCAGAAATATTCCTCCTCCAGAATCAGCTGTGTTGTTGACAATTAAAACTTTTCCAATTTCTGTGTTAAAATAGATTTGACTCTGTACAGCAAATATGGCTCCACCAAGGGTGCCGTGATTATTTTTGAGTGTGGTTGGTCCATTAAAGTTAACTTCACAGTTAAGAGCATAATTATATGGAGCTTTCGCTGTTGTCACTGATTACATTGGTATCTCGGAATGTCAAAACGGATTGCTGAATTTACAAAACACCCGCTTTTGCTACATTATTTGTGATGTTAGAATCGCTGATAGATACACTCGAGTAGGAATACGTAGGTGCACCATAATCGGCATTGTTACTTGTTAGTTCACTTTCAGAGATGTAGATGTTACCTAACTCGGTGAATATACCACCACCCCATGGATTACCTCTGTTACCTGTTATAACAGTCTTCGTGATGTGGACGTTTGTTGGGCTATACAAGAAAATACCACCGCCCCAACTATCAGCACTGTTGTTTGTCAGTTCACTATCAGTGATGTTAATTATATCACTAAACTCAGCATAAATTCCTCCACCCTCTTTTGAAGCATTGTTGCTTCCAAATGAAGTGTTTGAGACCGACAAATTGGTTTGACGATAGATAGCAATCGCTCCCCCCCATGTGGCAGTATTGTTTGTTAGTTCACTATCAGTGATGTTTATATCACTAAAACGATATGCATAAATTCCTCCACCATCTTTTGAAGCATTGTTGCTTTCAAATAAAGTGTTTGAGACCGACATATTAGTTTGACGATAGATATAAATTGCTCCCCCGTGTGTGGCACTGTTGTCTGTTAGTTCAGTATCAGTGATACTCACATAATTGGATTGAGGATAGATGCAAATGGCTCCACCGTAACTTGCAATGTTTTGGAAAAATTTACACTCGGATACGACTATCATTGTTGAATCCACTCTGATTGCTCCTCCACTTCGAGCACTGTTCCAGTTCCTTTCAAACACACAATGTGTTATAATTACTTGATTTCCAGAACGTATGTGTATAGCTAGAGCAAGATTGTTTTCAAACCTGACATAATCAATTGAAGTACTTTCAGTACGATGGGTATAGAGCAAGGTAGGACGTGATGTACCGTTAAAACCCGAGAAAAAGCAACCAGAAATGGAGAAGTTAGTCACATAATTAATGGTGAGCTTTCTTTCAGAAGTAAATCCAACAATATCAGATGTAAAGCTTAAGTTTTCAATGTTCAACTGACCAATTGTAGAAAATTCCATTAAACTGTTTCTTCCACTAAACATTATCACAGAATCATTCTCTCCAATCAAATCCACAAACATAAAACTCTGTACTGTAAGAGAGCTGGTAAGAAAATGATTTCCTGGTAGAAAAACCAATGTCAAGTTTTCTCCACCATAAAATTGATTCTGACTAATAAGCAACTCCAGAGAGATTGTGTTGTTACTAGAGCCATATAGTGAATTTTCTGGGGCAATGTAGTAAGTTTGGGAAATTGCCGAGCCAGAGAGAATTGTAGCAATCAGTAGTTGATAAATGATGTGCATCATGTGAACAGACTGCCACTGAGGACGAACACACATTCAAATGGTGAGTCAATATACTTCAATGTAGAGTACATCACAATTAGTATTGAAAAGTGACTGCAAGCTATAGCCACAAATATACTAGCTCTAATTAATCAACAGATCTACATGCAGGATCCTGTTAAAACTCAGGTGTCATATAAAAAAACATCATGAAATATACACTTACAAGTTATTGGGGTTACACGTTGTAACTTGTTCTCTCATTGGTAGTTGCCAAGTCTGAAGAGGTATATAGCAATGATCTAAATAACCTCTGATTATGATTGCGCTCTTTATATCACAAGGTTTGAATGGGCTTAACTATAATAATAGCATGCATGTACATAACAATACAAAAGCTGAGGATCTCGTATAATGGTGTGACAAATGACAATGTGAGTACGCCCCCTCACTGCCAAATACATAGTATGCTTTGCTGACACCTCTTAATTGGGTAATTATTGTCTACACCATGCAGTTGTCCTAACTGTGCATGTGCATGCAAGACAATGATTTTGCAGCTACTTACTTCATACATCATAATCAAAACATGACAAGTGCATGTTATGTGCCAAAATTATAAAGGGATGTCTATATACGTCAAAAGACAAATAACACCCCATAGTACACAGCTCTAATTAATCAACAGATCTACATGCAGAGTCCTGTTAAAACTCAGGTGTCATATAAAAAAACATCATGGAATATACACTTACAAGTTATTGGGGTTACACGTTGTAACGTGTTCTCTCATTAGTAGTTGCCAAGACTATTAGCAATTGATCTGATTCATTATGATTGCTCTTTATATCGCAAGGTTTAAATGGGTTTAGCATGCATGTACAAAAGCTGAGGATCTCGTAATGGTGTGACAAAGGACAATGTGAATACGCCCCCTCACTGCCAAATATACGCTTTGCTGACACCTCTTAATTGGGTAATTATTGTCTACACCATGCAGTTGTCCTAACTGTGCATGTGCATGCAAGACAATGATTTTGCAGCTACTTACTTCATACATCATAATCAAAACATGACAAGTGCATGTTATGTGCCAAAATTATAAAGGGATGTCTATATACGTCAAAAGACAAATAACACCCCATAGTACACAGCTCTAATTAATCAACAGATCTACATGCAGAGTCCTGTTAAAACTCAGGTGTCATATAAAAAAACATCATGGAATATACACTTACAAGTTATTGGGGTTACACGTTGTAACGTGTTCTCTCATTAGTAGTTGCCAAGACTATTAGCAATTGATCTGATTCATTATGATTGCTCTTTATATCGCAAGGTTTAAATGGGTTTAGCATGCATGTACAAAAGCTGAGGATCTCGTAATGGTGTGACAAAGGACAATGTGAATACGCCCCCTCACTGCCAAATATACGCTTTGCTGACACCTCTTAATTGGGTAATTATTGTCTACACCATGCAGTTGTCCTAACTGTGCATGTGCATGCAAGACAATGATTTACAGAAGCCACTTACTTCATACATCATAATCAAAACATGCCGGACAAGTGCATGTTATGCATGTGCCAAAATTATAAAGGGATATCTATATACATCAAAAGACAAATAACATGCATCCATAGTACACAGCTGGTATAATTATGATGCTCAAGACATTGCTAAATAACATCCTATTACCTATTATTTTATTCCCACAGTATTCCTCAGTGTAAACCACGGAGCACAACATAATTTTAGACACTAAAACATAATTTTAGAATGTTCATGTAATGGTAACAACATAATTTTAGACACTAGTTGATAAGCTCTACATGGGAAGTATACATGGGAAAAGTGCCTCAGAGGAGGTATACTATGGGACTTAGTATACCTGCATGCAACTTACTTTTATACCTATATAGTATTCCGTTTTCAAGTAAAATTTAACACAGTAATCAGGCTACAGTGTCATTCACATTCAATTTACATCGCAGTTGACCTGATGTACGGTATTTTCTATGCCCACATTATGCTAGCATCTACCAGTTACATGCACAGCACAGAATTCTTTTGCATGTACCAGGTGGTACTGCATACTTAACACAATGCTACTATCTTATACATGGCACACAACGTACAATGCCACTATACCTAAACAGTCTTCTCACATGACACACAACGTACAATGCCACAACCTAAACAGTCCTCTCACATGACTCACAACACACAAGGTTTTAAACAGCTGTAGATACTTATAGATCTTAGACTATTGGTTTACGCATGCAGTACACATCAGAGCAGTACATCAGATTATCACATGGCACAACACAATATGGTTGAACTGGTGCTTTGACAAAGGTTTGCTCCCACTGGGCCATTTAAATAACATGCAATTGCTTCTATCGTTGAAGATTATTCATCAAGCCATCAGATAATTATAGGCTTCTGTTTCCATTAAACTCCCCTCCTATAGTGACTGTGTAGAATTCAATTCTGTCAACAATTACAATCAACAATAATAATGTAACATGCATTACATAATTACCTCTTCACCTCTTCTATATAACACTCTAGAGTGAAAGCAAAAACATGGCGAGAGGCATTAGCACAGCGCAGCTTGCATGCAGCACTCATTGTCTTAGCATCTAAAGAATAATTAGCCAGCATACATGAGCCTCCATAAGCAGCCACTCTATAAAACTCCTATCTCTAGCTGATCCCTAATGTACGGATGTTTGTTGGCAGAAGTGATGTGCAGCCATCCATGACTGACCATCTCCTAACACATGATTACCATACATGTATATGTTTTACTTCACTAATGCAATTAGTGGTCATGGTTGACTGCACTTCAACTTGGTATGCCTGAAATCCCCTATACTTGGAGAAAATCTAGTTACTCTGTCACTACCCACCTAATGGACAATAGAATGTGTTTGACAAGCCACTGTTGGGAAAACAAGTTGTAGAATCTACAACAATTAACAATTAATCAAGTGAGAAGATGCTTTGTTATAATTATCCTACTGTATACCAGTCAAAGCAAGCATTGAATTAGACATGCAAAAGTATATTCTACAAGTATAGCTAGTACAACAACATGCATGGGAAGTATAGATTTAATTATCGACTTGTTTATCCATGCACCCACTGATGCATACAACACATCCGTTCAACAGTATATGTTTACATATAAGGTGGGTTAACCACATTAGATTTCTAAGTGTGTGGGTGAGGGTCAATAATTTGTAGAATATACAGGCACACCCATGAGAAGACTCGATGGAAAATTTGTACTATAATAATTTATAACGGCAGTACTCGGGTTCATGTATCGAAAGTAACTGACAATTCTATAGATGCATGCTAACATACATTTAAGCTTTAGATCTAACCATGATGACTCAGATGATGACTGATCTCCAGTAACCCTAATCCAATAACCACCCACCTATCGCCCTCAACCACTTGATAATCTTCATAACATCAACAGCGTTGGCAATACCATAGACAACACTTCCTCACTTAGAAGGTATCAGTCAAAGCTTAGTAGGCTTTACTTAAGCATGCACATTCCCTGAAATTGACCAACACCATGCAGTCGGAGCATCTATAGACTACATTAATAAGAAAGAAAGATATATAGAATCAGTCTGAGAGCTATATAGATGATATACAATCCTTTTTTTGAAATCTATTCACAGTGTCAAGGTACCTAAATACAAAGTTGTAAGTTTTCAACCTCAATAATGTTACATTATTATTATACATACAGGATTGTGTACAATCAATCCAGCTATAGTGTTGCTACAGTTTATGGAGCTATAGTTATCTCCTTGGCAAACTGATTCACGACTGTGATAATAATTTATACTCTTTTACAGAGCAGAGCGACTCATCTCATCTTTCAAGAGTGGACATACGTACGTCCTCAGTGGCAGTCTGGTCACATGATGCACCTCATTCCTCAACTACTGATTGTTACTCTGATTCTCTCTGGTTTGAGATTGGTGATTTCGGAAACTTACTACATAGCGCCAGAAATTTCCACCCGTACATTTAATGGCTCTAGTAACAACACATTTTCGCTCGAGCTACTTATTCAACGAAACCAATTTTCTAGCGGAGGCAGTATGACTTTGATTTTTCTACCAGGGATTCATCCTCTTAGTCGTTTTTTTACAGTACGAAATTTCACATTTGTGCAGTTGATTGGAGAGGATAATTCAGTGATACTATTTAAGGGAAACAGTAGTATCCAATTTACTAGTATCGGTCGATTGAACATTCAAAATTTAAATTTTACATCTGAAATTGGAACTACTTCGCAAGAAAAACTGACTATTAATGATGTGGCAAACTTTTCAATTTCGGAGTGCTATTTCTCGAGATTTTCTGATAGCAGTCCTGCTTTACTCTATATCAGAAACACACAAAACACTTCAATTGATCGTGTTTCGTTCAAAAACAATCTTGCTAGAGCTTTGTATGTACAGTCTGGAAATGCAGTAAGAATCACAAATAGTGTGTTCAAAAGAAACAGACATGATGTTGCTGTACAAAGATGCGGTGGATCAATCAAAGTGGATTCAACAAACATTGTCATATCGAAATGTACATTTTTGAGAAACAATGCAAGTTATGGTGGAGCAATTTGTGCCCTTCCTCAATCTACTATATCTATTTCAAACAGTGTGTTTGACCGCAACAGTGCTTCTAAAAATGGTGGAGCTATTTATGTTCATTCTAGTGACGCATACATAACTGATAGTGAACTAACGAGTAACCGTGCAATGTGGGGCGGAGCGTTATCTATCTTTGATCAATCTAATGTGTCAGTTTCAAACAGTTCATTCAAAAACAACAATGGTACAAAATCTGGTGGAGGAATTTATGCTCGTTTTAGTGATATATATATTGCTGATAGTGAACTGACCAACAACAGAGCCACGCAGGGAGGAATGATACTCATCTTTGATCAATCGAATATGTCAATATCAAACAGTTTATTCGAAAACAACAGTGCTTCCGAATATGGTGGAGGAATTTATTCTCATTCTAGTAACATATACATCGCTGATAGTGAACTAACAAGTAACAGTGCGAAATATATAGGAGGAGCAATCTACGCTGATGAGAGTAACGGCAAAATATTCTCGATTTTCAAATGCAACATAACAAACAACAGTGCACACAGATGGGGTGGTGGTGTTTATTATTATGCCTGCAATGCCTACATCGTGAAAACAGTCATAAATGGCAATAAAGCCGATTGGGGTGGCGGTATAAACATAGAGTTGGGTACCCTTAACATATTTGAAAGTGAACTAACAGGAAATCGTGGTAATTATGGTGCAGCTATGTACTCCTATTCGAGTGTGTCTATCAGTGATACTGTCATCACAAATAACGTAGCGAAAGCTGGTGCTTTATTCATTCAGCAATCTGTTTTGACATTCCGAGATACCAATGTTATCAGCGACAACAGCAACAGCTCCATATATGCTCTTAACTGTGTAGTTAGATTTGATGGACCAACAAAACTCAATAATAATCACGGCAATCTTGGTGGAGCCATCTTTGCTGTACAGAGCCAAATCTATTTTAACGCTGAAATTGGAAAAGTTTTAATTGTCAACAACAAAGCTAATTTTGGAGGAGGAATATTTCTGAGAGAAACCACGTTATTTGTTCATTATCCAGTTCAAATATCTTTCAATACTGCGAGTAATGGTGGAGGTATTTTCGCTTACCTAAGCAGTATTAAATTCGAATCAGGTCTAGATGAGACTAGAACAAGTATGATCACAAGTAACACAGCTTATCGTAACGGTGGGGGTATCTTCGCTATTGCATCAACCGTCACAATTCTTCATTTCTTCTTATACGTGGATAGGAACAATGCGATGTCTAATGGCGGGGGAATTTACTTACAGCAAAGTTCCAAAGTACAAATATTCAAGCAATGGAATGAAGACACGACTAGTGGAATATATGTAATGCTACACATGGGAAATAATACAGCTCATTCCGGACATGGTGGAGGTATATACGTTGATGATAGTACAGAAATCGGTGGTACTTGTAGAGGTGGGATCACCAACGAATTGGCTCAGAGTGTTTTCTCCGAATGCTTCATTCAAACTCTCAATTTGTATGACTTGACTCCTTATAATGGCACAGTTTTTGTAAACACATTCCTCACAAATAATACAGCCAAGTTTGGATCAAATGTGTATGGAGGTCTTCTGGATAGGTGCACACTCAACCCTTTCGCAGAATTCTATACAGCTTCAAATGGATTGGAATACTTTAGAAACACTGTCAATTTTTCGAGTAATTTATCAGTTGCTTCAGACCCGGTTGAAGTAAGTTTATGTAATGGATCCGAGAAAAGTAGTGTGATTATCAGAGGAGGTGTGCTAAAAATTAATGTTATGGCTGTTGATCAAGTTGGTAATCCAGTTAATGCTACAATTCGAAGCTCTGTTATCTCTAAAAGTGGTGTTGGTCGTCTCAAAGAAGGACAGACAGAACAAAGAGTTGGCAATCAGTGCACAGAAATAGAGTACAATGTATTCTCACAAGACAGCGCTGCTCAAGTGGAACTCTATGCTGATGGTCCCTGTGCTAATCTTGGAAAATCAACACAGAGTATAAGTATTACATTTCTTCCTTGTACTTGTCCTGTTGGATTCCAACAAACCAATGATACAATCGAATGCATTTGTGACTGTGATCCAGATTTACAACAACATCAAATCTCCGAATGTTCTCATGATCAAGAAACAGTTCGACTTGAAACTAACATATGGATAGGAGTTGATATTAGCACAACACTCAATATGACAAGCTACATAGTTAGCGACTGTCCATTTGATTATTGTGTTGAGAAACCATTCGATGTTGTTCTTGGCAATCAAAATGAGATAGACAGACAGTGTGACTACAATCGAAGTGGTGTCTTGTGTGGAGAATGTGAAGAGGGACTCAGTCTTGTTTTAGGTACGTCAAAATGTTTGGAATGCTCAAATCTCTTCCTCTCCTTGTTAATTCCTTTTGCTGTATTAGGTGTAGCACTGGTTGCATTCATTCTCCTGCTTAATATCACCATAGCTACTGGGACAATACATGGACTCGTTTTTTACGCGAATATAGTTGCAGCAAATAGAGCATTGTTTCTACCACGCGACACCTCAAAGTTTTTGAAAGTTTTCATACATTGGATCAATCTTGACTTGGGAATTGAGACATGCTTTTACGATGGAATGAACTCTCAAGCGAAAGTTCTTTTTCAACTTGTCTTCCCAGCTTACTTGTTTCTTCTGATCTTTTTAATAATCATTTTGAGCAAGTACTTTGACTCATTTTCAAAGCTCCTCTCCAACAGGAACCCAGTTGCTGCTTTAGGCACACTCATCCTACTCTCTTATTCCAAACTTTTACGGTTTATCATTGCTGCATTGCAGTCCACAGTTTTAGACTCTTCCCATGGAATGGTTTGGTCCTATAATGGTAACGTGCGCTACTTCAGTCGTGAACACATTCCTCAGTTTGTTGCTGCTATCATAATCCTTGCTGCTGGTGGATTGTTTACTGTACTGCTGTTCTTTGGACAATGGTTTCCTCTCTGTTCTGAACGGAAGCTCATGAAATGGACCAAAAACACAAAGTACATTGGCTTCATGGACGCATACCACGCTCCATTTACTCCCAAGCATCGCTACTGGGTGGGATTGCTCCTCTTAGCTCTGATTATCCACAATCTAGTGACTTCATTCTCACCAAACCCATACCTACCTGTTATATCAGCTGGCTGCTTGCCAGTGGGAATTATTGTATTCAAAGCAATGCGGATAAGAGTGTACAAAAAATGGTGGAATGAGTTTGCTGAAACATTGTTTCTACTCAATCTAATTTTCCTAGCATTTGGCACTTTGTACACTAACATCAAAACTGTGAATAGCACTGGTTATGCCTTATCTAATATTTCTGTGGGCATCACATTCGTTCTCTTTCTCGTGTTTGTTATTGGCTACCATGTTTACGAGTTTATTCTCAAGAAAACCGGTATCTTCCAGAAGCTATCACATTCCGTGAGAAATGTAGCTCGTGACAAAAGGCAATCTCAAAATTTGAATGGACAAGAAACGAACAAATCCCATGAAACGATCAATGCCAATGCTCTCGACCTACCAGCAAGTTCCGAGTACCACTCTTATGTCGATGGAGACGGAAAAACCATGACATCTGCTCAGCTGAGACTGTCGTACATTGATGACCTTTCCCCAGTGGTTGAAGGTGACTACATAATAGGCCCTTCTTCTGAATTTCGATCGAAGGTCAGAGTAACACATACAGTGGTTGAATTCAAAAATATAACACTGTAAATTGAAGAATTATTTATTTGGAGGATTGATGTTTTGTACATATTATTATAATGAGAGTTAGTATAATTTTTTATCATTATAATTATGTATCGGGTATATTTCGATGGTATACCGATAAAAAGTTTGTGGAATGACCGTTAGAAATGTTATCGCAGATTTAATTTTCGCTGAATAGCAGCCTTTCTGCATGCATGCTGCATGTTCAATATTAATTCGTGGATATAAATGTTCGCGGTAAATGCTAGTCCATTGCTGGATCAGCGAAAACCCCGCGAACTTCATACCCTCGAAATAATTATAGCACGCTATACGGTATAATTATAGCTCAAAATGTGAGCATTCTATCGTTCCCATGGTACCCCATAATCAATATTATATATAGTCTCGCGGGCGATACTTCAAAAACTGATACTACGTACGTATGGTGATTAATATAGCCAAGTTTTCGTGTCGAGTTCTGGAATTTTAAGAATTTCCACACAAAATGTATGTATCGCAAGCATTCAAAAGGGGCGTCGTTTACAATCGTCCGCCATTGTTAAAGTTTACAAGCTACACTGCCTGCATGTACTGCATGTTCATTGTACAATCAGGCCCTCATAAAGGATATCAAGAATCATTGTACGGCCTACGAGACTATAATTATTGGACTATATAATAATTATTGTAACGCATAATGATTAGAGAAAGCTATAGAGCTATAGCTACATTGTAAACTAAGTAGATGATCGATCGGAATACAATTATAAAGTTCTCCAAAATTAAGCATAATTATACAGTAGACTCTCGCTATTCCGGCTCTCTGAAGTACGGCCACCTCGATATACCGGCCATTTGGCTTGACACGGAATGCTAGCTATATGTTTACTACACAAAACTCACCCTGAAGTACGGCCACTCGCTATTCCGTTTACCGGCCAGTGCTGTCTGTCCCAAACGTATGGAACGCCGTTTGCGACAAAATTCAGGCAGAATGTGATAGGCGTGTGCATCCAATATAAAATCGATTTTTGAAGATCGATTTTTAATAATCGATTTTTTACAGTTGATTTTCGATTTACACTGTAACGATCTTTGACAATCGATCTGATAATCGATTTTTGATTTTTGATAATCAGAATTCGATTTTTGATAATCGATTTTTGATAATCGATTTTTGATAATCGATTATTGAAATTCGATTTTTGATAATCGATTTTAGAACTGCTCTGAAGGGGGCTGGGGGGGCCCCCTGTCTAAAGCTGTATCACGTGATACTATCTTTAGAGACATTTTGCATTGAAGAAGCCACTATTTATGACTTCTATTCTATCTGGAATCACCAAACTCTTTCTCAGCTCTCTAAGCACACACAACATGGCCAAATAAAACAGTATACTGGCGAGAAAGCATACAAAAATGGGTGCACGAAGGAACTAAATAAGATAGCACCAACTAAAATTAATGATTTTTACTGTGACTTACGGCCCTCCTTTTTAATGGTTCCAAAAAACAATAATGTTTCGCTTTTGCGTTATAGTCTATCATGTGAGATAGCTAACCAAGCCAAGCTTTGATTCCAGGCCGCGGAGAAGGGGTTTGTGCATGTTCTGAGTTTCAAGGGCGGCCTAACTGTAGCCTTGAATCCATTTTAATCGGCCTGGATTCGAGGCTAGTATCAATCAATTGTGATTTTTGTAATCGATTTTCAAAAATCTATTATGATTATTGAATTTCAATAATCGATTATCAAAAATCGAATTTCAATAATCGATTATCAAAAATCGATTATCAAAAATCGAATCGATTATCAGATCGATTGTCAAAGATCGTTCACGTGTAAATCGAAAATCAACAGTAAAAAATTTATTATTAAAAATCGATCTTCAAAAATCGATTTTATATTGGATGCACACGCCTATCAAATTTTGCCTGAATTTTGTCGCAAACGGCGTTCCATACAAACAAGGTTTTCAATGTAATTTTATACGTATATTACGGCCGGATATGACGTTTTGGGTGTGGTTTAGCAAATAAAATTGAATTACACTTAAATAGAGAACAGAATGATTCATTATCCTCGAGACAAGAACCGCAAAAGTAGTCATTAGATTCTAGGTAAGGTCGTTTTTAAGCCGCGGCTATTTCCTGAGATGCAGCCACCTCGCTATTCCGGCCAAGCTGCATGGTCCCAAGGGATGCATGCATATGGCTGTCCTCTGATTCATGTATTAATATCACCTTATAATTTTTATGCCGGCTGATTCACTGCTAAAGAGCTCAATAAGTCACATATGCATGTACAGTATTTATATACTTTTGCGATCATCCAATATATGCGAACTTAATTTAATCACTTTGCATGCAACAATAAAATCGCAAAACCTTATAAAATCTAATACATGTACATGTAGTTAATTTACACCAGATCCTTAATTGCCAGAATGGGCAATAATTACATAATAATTAAATATTAACCCTCTACATACGGTATTATAGTACAATAGTACTATAATTATTAACCCGAGGCGCGTGGGCGGCCACGGGTTATAGTTTTTACCCGAGGCGCGCATGGGCGGCCACGGGTATAGTAGTCTCTGTTGGTTTGTTTGTTTGTTTGTGATCGGCTTTTCTACTCACCTGGATGCCACAGCACTGCGTTTACAGCATGGATAGCCTTCACACAACAATATCTTGATTTAAATAGTGGCAGATTTTGATGAACAAGCTTGTAACTAGGTCTGCTTACCTGGATGTTCTAGCACTGCGTTTACAGCCTCCACACAACAAGTTAGTACTTTTAATAGTGGCAGCTTTCGGTGTTAAAGCTTCGTTGTCTAATAAAAGCGAGCAAAATGTTAACCGCACAGGACGTGCACGCCCACGATCAGCCATCTCACACTTCCCCAGTAGAATGTCAATTGGATGGTACTCATGAATGTTCCACTTAGTTCTCCCAACAAATTAAAGCAAAAAGTTATCTAGAATGCTCACTTAGTTCTCAAATATACTCTAAAATTAATGTGAGGTTTACTATACAGCAGTATAAATAATGAACAGATACTGTTGCTTATGCAACCTTCGCACGCATGACAAATTGCACTAACCTATTTCACTGCATTTTGTCCGACTGACAAGTATTAAGTTTCCTGCTTCTCAAATGTCACGTTGTCATGACTCTTAGCAAGGCACATTAATTTTTACCAAACACATATTTATCTAATTGTACTGTAGTAATAAAGCTAATTAGAGGTCAGAAGAGGATAGAGATGATTGAGCAAATGTCTTTATTGCACTAAGCAGGCACATACCAGAGATAATGGAGTCACTAATTGATTGCATGCCATTCATGCACATCTATATACAGTTCATTTAGTCTAGAGAGTAGATTACCACAAATGTGTGAGTAGTTGTACTTAAATGTAAATATCTTTTGATTGGAGC